>NC_056743.1:1551374762-1551540373 GCF_019279795.1 Protopterus annectens
CTCAGTGCTTTTCCTCTGATGCCTCTAATTCCCAAGGTTCTACAGAAAGCATCTACGTTGAGGATCACAGTAATCCTCATTGCCCCTTATTGGCTTCAACAAGTGTGGTTTCCTGTCCTCTGGCCTCATCTATTCCACCCTCACTGGATGCTGGGCTTGGACCCAGATCTTTTAACTCATCTGTCGGGGGCTGCCTAACCTGAACATTTAGTCCCTCAAGCTGACCGCATGGTTTCTGCAATTCTAATGTTGGTTCGACAGTCCAGGTTTTCATAGGATCATAGGAAATTACTAGGCTATTGACTCAGAGGTCATTTTAAGCCTAGCCATTTCAACCCAATGTAATACCGTAGAAGTACTAGTCAAAACCAAAGATTGCATTTAGTGATGACTGCCCATGTCCAGGACGGTTGTGGGCACTAACCCTGGTAAGAATTTATTGTGCCCAAGCCACTCGTCCAGGTTCCTCTTGAACAGTGTCATAGATGTGCTCTGTTTCATTTGAATTGGTAGCCTGTTCCAAACCATGGCAGTCACTGCGAGATAAATCTGTCCCTCCAGCATGTCCTATTTAAGTTGCAGGCCATATTTAAGTCCCTGGAATGGGTAGCCCTAGACCCATTTGATTTATGGATATGCATGTTCATTAGGTTTGAATCTTGGTTTGCTCTGTAGGTCAGGCATAAGTATCCCCTAAGAAGTCTATATGATACAGAGTATAGGGTCAGGGACTTTAGTCAATCTGTGTAAGGCACATACTGGAGGTCCTTGATCTTCTTTGTTAGAAACTTCTGAGATCTCTCTAATTGCTGCAGGTGCTTAGTACAGTACATACCAAATGGGGTGTTATACTCAATTATGGGCCGGATAAGTGCCAGGTATAGGGGGTTATAACTTCTTTTGCTCTTGAGGTAATGCCTTTACTAATGAAGTGAACTATGTGGAAAGCTTTCTTTACAATGGTCGACACTTGGCGGTTGAAGTTAAGGTCACGGTCAACCTGTGAGTTCCCAGGTCCCTTACCACTTCATGGGTACTTAGGGTATTGTTGTTGATTTGATAGTGTGACGGGACATTATTTGTGCCGAAGGGAATGATGATGCATTTCTTTGCATTCAGTTTGAGACCATAAGCAATACACCTCTGGGGGGGAGTGCGGCCCCCATTTTTGCTCCGATCACTCCTTCTCCGACTCATTTTCGGGTCTCGGAGTCATCGGATCCAGGCCCTTTCAGAGCCGGGGATTCATCGGCGCCAATAGCTCTGGTCTCTTCGACGCTGACTGTGCCCTCGAGCGTGTCGGATCCGAGTTCTCGGGGCCGAGGGCTGAGCGTTGGATCCGTGGGAGTTGGTGTGTCTTCGGCGCCGCTGGGTTCAGAGCATACCTCTCTCTCAGCTCCGACTGCATCGGCTCCGACCCCGATCCCTACCTCGGAGCCGAGGAGATTACTTTCGGAGCCTGGCGAGAGTAGTTCTCCTTCGGCTTTTGAGGTAGTGGAGAGGGTACTGTCAAGGTCCTCCAGGTCCCCGGTTCGGGCTTCGGTTCCTCCCGTACCCCCGCTGCATGTGGGTCTATCCTCCATCATCCGACCATCGGGACAGCCTGCTCAAGCCCTCCAGCTGGTTCCCTTGGAGGAACAAGAAGCCGTTGACGAGCCCTCTTCGGACAGTCCCACCGAGGAGGTCCCTCGTAAACGTGGGTGTAAAAGGAGGCAGCTGGACTCGCCTGAGTCCGTCACCACCGACACGGATTTAGATGAAGGGGAAGGTTCCCCAAGGTCACCCCCCGAAGATGTCTCCTTCGGAGACATCATGGAAATGTTGCGTATTAGAGGGGGGTGGTCTGCCCAAAAACCTTCCGCAGATGAATCCTGAATCCGTGTTCCTGGAGGTGTTTGAGGCAGGCCCGTCTACCTCCTGGATGTCTCCTTCGGCTGACCCCCTGGTAGACTTAATTACTACCAGGGCGTGGAAGAATCCTGACACCGTGGAGCCAATCCCGAGATGACCCAACAAGGTCCTTAGCCCCCCAACAGATAGACAGTCTTGGGCCAAGGGATCTCCTGTTGATGCCATGTTGGTAGCGGCTGCCACCAAGAGAGAACTCGCACAGGAGAGTTCTTCGGTTCACCCGCCGGATAAGGAATCTCGAGCGCTGGACCGCATTGGGAAGCGGATGTTTGCTTCAGCGACCTTCTCAATAAGGTCGCTGAACTATATGGCACATACCATTAAGCTACAGCGAGACTTGATTAAGGAATACGCTGCAGCCCCCCCCGGAGTCCATGTCGGTCGAGGACAAGAATGTTTTTTCGACTCGTATGGCCACTCTAAAATCCATATCTAACACGTCCATGTGGCTACTGTCCCATGCTACAGAGGGAGCCACTAGGGCCAGCGGAGCCGGGGTCGTCTTGTGGCATCACGCCTGGCTCCGTCTTTGCGTTTTCGCGGATCCCTTCAAGGCATCCTTCGCGAATGTGCCCTTTGACGAGTCTTCACTTTTCGGCAAGACCGTTCGCGAAACGCTGGTCCAAAGCGAGGACGGGAAGACACTGTCTGCCGTCGGAGTCCGCTTCGCTAATCCCCAACGATCCTTTTCAAGGAATCAGAGGGGACAAAAGAAGCTGTGGTTCTGCAAGTCTCAGCAGTCCCATCCAGCTTCGGACCCCTCATCCTCTAGAGGCAGAGGAGAACAAGGTGGGCGCCGGCCCAGAGGCAGAGGGGGACCGTGTAACTTCGGGTCTAGAGAACCTTTCTCGGACAGGCCCGCACAGCAGCCCTGAGAGCTTACCCAGCTGTCTCTCTCTGGAGGCAGTCGGGGGGCGGTTGACGGAGCACCTGTCAAATTGGGAGTCCATTACGACAGATCGATGGGTGCTCTGTATCATATCCGGAGGTTATTCCATCCCCTTCATAAACCTTCCCCCCATGACCAGACGCCTCCCCGATGTACCACCCAATCAGAGGGAGGCAGCGGCTTCAGAACTGTCGAAGCTGCTAGAAAAAAAGAGCCATCCAGCCCGTCCCCCCAGACCAGTCCGGATTGGGTTATTACTCCAGGTTCTTTTTGGTGCCAAAGAAGACGCGGACCTAAGACCCATTCTAGACCTTTCCGCTCTGAACCTGTTCATTCCGAAGGAAAAATTCCGGATGGTCACCCTCCAATCAATTCTCCCCTTTCTGCGGGAGAACGACTGGATGTGCTCTATAGACCTCAAGGATGCGTACTACCACATATTGATGGACAGACGATCCAGAAGGTTTCTCCGCTTCCGGCTGGGAGCCAGTCATTATCAGTTCAGGGTTCTTCCGTTCGGCCTGACCTCAGCCCCCAGGGTGTTCACCAAAGTCATGGCAGTGGTTGCAGCCCACTTGAGACTTCAGGGCATTCAGGTCTTCCCGTACCTAGACGACTGGCTTCTTACCGCCGCCAACAGGCATCAGCTCTGCGTGGCAAGAGATTACGCTCTGACTCTTGCCCAGAGCTTAGGCATCTCAGTGAATCTACAGAAATCCTTTCTTTGCCCCGTTCAGATCCTGGAGTTCATAGGGGCCAGGTTGGATACCCGTATCTCTCGAGCTACTCTAACTTCAGACAGGCTGAGCAGCCTGTCGTTTCAGGTACTAGCCCTTCTTCAGAGTCCTGCTCCGGCGGCGGAGTTAGTCCTGAGGGCACTAGGGTCTATGGCAGTAGCGATTGGTCTCTCCCTTCATGCACGTCTGCGGATGAGGGCATTGCAGTGGACCCTTCAAGTTCAGTGGTCGCTATTACTCCACCCGTTGAACACTCCGATACCACTGAGCAGAGTTTGCAAGGACTTCCTTCTTTGGTGGCTCCACGAGCAAGAACTGAGGGAAGGGAGACCCTTTGTGATTCCCCCGCCCCAAGCCACGTTGACCACGGATGCTTCTCGCCTTGGGTGGGGGGGGGGGCATTGTTCGGGCAGAACCGTCCAAGGCACGTGGACTTCCCTAAAGACCGCTTTGCATATCAATGTCCTAGAGATGAGGGCGGTGCTTCTAGCGTTGCAAGCTCTCCATGACCTTCTCCCTCTGAGGACTATTGCAATCCAGACGGACAACATGTCAGTAGTCTGGTACATAAACAAACAGGGAGGAACCAGGTCTTACCCCCTTTGTCGAGTGGCTATGAGAGTTTGGGAATGGGTGATATCCACCAACTGGTTTCTGGTAGCAACGCACATTCCGGGACAGTCCAACATATTAGCGGACAAACTGAGTCGAGTAATTCTCACTCCGTACGAGTGGTCTCTCAATCCATCTGTTGCGAAGCAGATCTTCCGCAAATGGGGTTGGCCTTCCTGTGATCTTTTTGCTTCTCCATTAAACACAAAATGCAGCGAGTACTTCGCAATACTTCCCCCCGAAGGGGAAAATCCCAGAGACGATCTAGTTCATGCTTGGCCTCCCGGTCTCCTTTATGCTTATCCCCCCTCCCGCTTATGATAAAGTTCATACATAAAGCCTGTCGGTTGGGGAGCAGAGTTATCCTCATAGCCCCATTCTGGCCTTGCCAGATCTGGTTTCCTTATCTGCGGTCTCGCAGTGTGACTCCTCCATAGATACTGGATCTCATTCCAGACCTGATCTCGCATCCTGCAGGATACCAAACCCCGAACCTGGCGAACCTCAAGCTTGCGGCCTGGTTGATCCAGTTCCACTGATGGCTAGGACTCCCGGTATCTCATCTCCTGTGAAGGCCATACTGGTCGCGGCTCATAAGCCGGCTACCAGGAAAATTTACAATAGTAAATGGAAACGTTTCTCCGTCTGGGCTAAAGACAAGGGCCTGGATCCATTTACAGTTCCTATTCCGACTATCCTGGACTTCCTGTCGCTGATTTTTCGGCAGGGAGCAAGTGCTTCTACGGTTAAGGTGCATTTAGCAGCCATCTCCCATTTTCATGTGAGAGATAGCTTAGGGTCCTTGGCATCTACAAAATTATGCAAAACTTTCTTGCGGGGCATCTTTCTTTTGAAGCCGCCTGTGAAAGCTGTGGTTCCCCCATGGGATTTGACTTTAGTCTTACAAGCCCTGACAAGTCCACCCTTTGAGCCTGCAGCCTCGGTTCCGTTAAAATTCTTGTCTTGGAAAACGGCCTTTTTGGTGGCTATTACTTCGGCCAAGAGGGTTTCAGAACTTCAAGCACTGTGTATGAAACCCCCTTAGCTCATTTTTCACAAGGATAGAGTGTCCCTCAGGACTAACCCGTCTTTCTTACCTAAGGTGGCTTCAGAGTCAAATATCAATCAATCAATAAATTTACCTGTGTTCTTCCCAAATTTTCAGAATAGAGGGGAATACAAATTGCATAAACTGGATGTACACAGACAACTGCGTTTTTACTTGCACAGGACTAAGGATTTTCGCAAGTCGGACCAGTTGTTTGTGTCCTTTGCAAAATAAGCCATGGGTAGAGCCATTTCCAAAGTGACCGTAGCAAATTGGATTTGTCAGTGCATAATTCACGGGTATATATCTTCAGGCAAACCAGCTCCTATTGGAATTCATGCTCATTCTACAAGGTCTATGGCCACCTCGGCAGCCTTTTGATCCAGGGTTCCCTTGGACGACATAGGTTCAGCAGCTACCTGGTCCTCTTCTCATACGTTCATTTCTCATTATAAACTAGATATGATTTAGAGAGGTAGGGCTTTCTTTAGCTCCGCTGTGCTTCGGAATATCCTTCCGTAAAGGCCACCCAGGTTTTTTTCCTAGGTAGCTGGGGACTCTGTCCCACAGGTTGCAGAGCAAATGAAGTAACTACTTCAGATAAAGAAGTTATGTACTCACCATAATGTTCCATCTGAGTAGGTACTTCATTTGTCTGCAACCGACCCCCCCTGCCATCCCACCGAACCCTTGTCGGGATCTCTGGTCACCTGAAATTCTCTTGTCAGGAGGTTAGATCTGGTGTATTCCTCTGTCGAGGTTATGAGTTGTGTGATGGGGCAAAAATCGATCTGAGGTAATACAGCATGTAGCAGGGGATTATGGGTAGGGGAGGAGCTAGGAGCTTGGATCTTGTAGCTTGGAAAGCTGCCGGCTCGGATCCGAGGTCGGATCCGATACCCACAGGTTGCAGACAAATGAAGTACCTACTCAGATGGAACGTTATGGTGAGTACATAACTTCTTTTTATTCTCTTTCTCTTTTCTCTTCTGGTTTTGCTTGTGTGTCTGCAATGTCTAAGGATAGCAAGGAGCATAAACCCTCTGGGTTCAAAAAATGCATGAAATGCTCCCAGAAAATGTCTTTGACGGATGGCCACACTAGCTGTGTCTACTGCTTGGGAACCATCCATTTGCAGGAATCATGTTTGCTCTGTCATGCTTTCTCTCCTAGAGTGTTGCAGGAGAGAAAGAACAAGCTGATACTCAGGGGTCTTCTGAAGCCAACCTTCGAGGAAGCCTTATCTGGTTCGTCGGCTTCTTCTTCTAAGTCTTCAAAGTCCAGATCTGACTCCAAATCAAAAGGTTCAAAAAGGCCTTCTCCGGCACCGGCTGGTGTCTCGGAGCCGCCTTCCAAATTAACAAACTCTGTCTCCTCGACTCCTCAGTCTTCGGAGCTGAAGGAGAGCACCATGGTTTCAGAGTCGGTCACAGGTGCTTTGGTGCCGACTGCTGAACCTTTGGAAATAGTTGACTCTTCTGCTCGGAGCCGGTCAGTAGAATCCCTACAGGTCTCCTTGCTGATCAAATCTCCAGTGCCTGCTAGGTCGAGATCCCCAACTTTATCTTCCAGATCTTCTAGGAGTCTTTCGGAAGAAGATGTGGAAAGGGTAGTACTGAGACTCCTGAAGTCATCTGCTCTGCCTAAATTTTTGTTGGCTCCGACCCAGTCGGCTCTGGAGCCACTCAAACCAGTTTTGCCTTCATCCGTGATTCCTCCTCCGAGCCATGTTGGCTTTTCGGAGCCGGAGTGCTTGTTACCAATGGACGAACCCTCGGTTCCGGCTCCCCTTGTTGTTGCATTGGAGCTGAGTTCGGCTCCGACATGCTCGGCTCCGTCCGTCGTGTCCCGGGACCGAAGCTCTTCTGTCGGCGCCGATGGGGAGGGTTTGAATCGATCTTCGTCGGTTCCGAGCCTTCCTCACGGTGCTTCCTCCAGGGTGAGCTCGGACCCTGCATCTATCTCGGAGCTGATGGCTCGGGCTCCGGCACCATCCTTTGTCTCTTTGGAGCAGGGAGGGTCTTCGGAGCCGGAGAGATCGGCTTTTGAGGTGATGACGAGTGTGCTGTCTCAATCTACAGCCCCTGCCAGTGGTACAAGCACTCTTCCCTCCAGGGCTCCCACTTCGGTCTCAGTACCTACTCTCTCCGGAGACAGTAGAGATCCGCAGCCTCAGGAGCCACTGGCTAGTGGCTCCCACTCTTCCGGGGCCTCCCCAGGAGGTCCTTTCGAGGAGCCTCCTCGGAAGAAGGTATGCAAGAGGAAGCATATTGACTCCCAGGATGAGTCTCTGACATCGGACACTGACCTCGAGGAGTCGGAGGGGTCCCCCAAGTCATCCTCTGATGATGTCTCCTTTGTGGACATCCTGGAGATCCTTAAACAGAGGTGCGACTGGCTCACTGTCAACCCTTCTGATGAGGAGTCGGTGTACCTGAAGGCTTTCGGGTCTCAACCCTCTGCCTCTTGGGTGTCTCCACCTTTTGGCGAACTAATGGATCTGGTAAGTCGGAAGGTGTGGGATACTGCTGATGTCATGGAGCCAGTTCCTAGAAGACCAAATAAGTTCCTGTCTGCCCCTCCTGGAAAAGAATTCTTGTCTAAGGGCGTTCCCATAAATGCCATGGTGGTGGAGGCGGCCACGAAGAAGGAGTTGGCGGAGACTTCTTCCTCTGTTCATCCGCCAAACAAGGAGTCTCGACAGATGGACAGATTTGGGAAGCGTGTATTTAGTTCAGCGGCTTTCACTTTTCAATCTCTGAACTATCTTACCCATTTCATGAAATTGCAGAGGGATCTCCTCAAGGAGTTAGAAGATTCCATACAGGGTGCTTGTCCTGAGGGAGTCCCTGATAGGATCTCTGCTCAGTTGTCCACCCTAAATTCGGTAGTTAACTCCTCCATGTGGCTTATCTCCCATGCGGCTGATGGAGCGAGCAGAGCAGCGGGTTCAGGAGTTGCCCATAGGCGCCACTCCTGGGTGCGCTTGTGTAATTTTGCGAAGCCTTTTAAGTCCACCTTCACCAACGCCCTGCTTGATGGTTCCTCTTTATTTGGTCCCAAGTTGTGAACAGGAAGGAAAGATTCTCTCTGCCGTGGGAGTCCATTTTACCGTTCCCTCTCGACCATTCCCCAAAGGTCAAAGGGGAGGTAAAATGTGGTTCAAAAATTCCGAGGGCCTTTCCGGACACACAGAGTGAATCCTCCTTCAGAGGCAGAGGAGGAGGAAATGGCAGACGTCGCCCTAGAGGCAGGGGTGGTCCGCAATACTAGTAAGGCTGTGATTTCTTTCGAGGGTGGCCTTATCAGCGCTCCTGATGTGGGGCCCAACTGCATTTCTCTGGGGCCAGTCGGGCGTCGCATCTCTTTGTATTCAGAAGCCTGGCTAAATATAACCCGAGACAAGTGGGTACAAAGAGTTGTTACCAGAGGCTATATCATACCCTTTTCCCTTCCACCGTTTGTTCCCAAAGAGATCCCAGATGTTCCACTCAATCACAGGGATCAGGCAACTGTGGAGATCAACAAGTTGCTCTCAAAAAGAGTCATTCAGCCCATCCCAGCAGACCAGACGGGATCCGGAACTTACTCCAGGTTCTTTTTAGTCCCAAAACCAACCGGAGACTGGAGACGATTTTGGACCTCAGCAGATTAAACGAATCCGTGAAGAAGGACAAGTTTCGGATGGTCACACTGCAGTCGATACTCCCGTTGTTAGGGAAAGACTATTGGATGTGCTCTCTGGATCTCCAAGATGCCTTACTACCATATAAAAATGGAAAAGGCGTCAAGGAGATATCTGCGGTTCTGGCTGGGAGCCAGCCATTATCAGTTTTGTGCTCTGCCCTTTTGTCTCACCACAGCCCCCAGGGTGTTCACCAAATGCATGTCAGTAGTGACAGCTCACCTAAGACGTCAGGGATTCCAGGTGTTTCCGTATTTGGACGACTGGCTCCTGACCGCCCCCACCAGGCATCTACTCCTCCAAAACAATGATGCCACCATTCAGCTTTGTGCTCAACTAGGGATCTCCATAAACTGGGAAAAATCTGTATTACTGCCATCGTAGTCTGTGATTTTTATAGGTGCACAGGTAGACACAGTGGATATAACAGTTCGTCTCCCTGCCGAAAGAGCACAAAACCTCATCTCACAAGTTCAGTGTCTTCTTCCTCTTCAGAAAGTCAAAGCAAAATGGATTCTTCAACTTCTTGGAACGATGGTCTCAACCATTCTGCTAATACATTTAGCCAGGTTGCACATGGGAATCCTTCAATGGCTCCTGTTCTCCCAGTGGTAATTCCAATATCTACCGCTGAGTCACCCTATCCTGCTGACGGAATCATGCAAAAAGGACCTTCATTTGTGGATAGCCCCCAACAACTTGTTCAAGGGAGCTCCCTTTGTGCCTGCCCAACCCGTTGCCAATGTGACTACGGATGCCTCCCAGGTCGGGGGGGGCATTATCTTGACAGGACTGTCCACGGCACATGGCAAGAACACGAGGCTCATCTGCATATCAATGTTCTGGAGATGAGAGCAGTGCGTCTGGCGTTGCAAGCACTTCAGGGCCTTCTTCCTTCAGGGATGATTGCAATAGAGGCCATGCGAGTTTGGGAATGGGCAATTTCTTCCCAGCGCTTTCTGGTGGCAACGCACATTCCGGGGACAACCAACATGATAGCAGACAAGCTAAGCCGGGCAATCTTACTGCCTCACGAGTGGTCTCTGAAACGGGAAATAGTGGAACAGATTTTCCGAAAATGGGGACATCCTTGCTGCAACCTTTTTGCCAGTCCAGTCAATGCCAAGTGCAGCAGTTATTTTTCCCTAATTCCCCCTCCCGGGGAAACACCCAGAGACGCTCTTGTCCACGATTGGCCTACGGGACTTCTATATGCCTTTCCTCCATTCCCTCTTATCCCCAAAGTGATGCAGAAAGCCAATCAGCTGGGAAGCAAGTTAATCCTCATTGCTCCTTACTGGCCATGTCAGGTCTGGTTCCCCTTCCTCGAGCCTCTTCTCCTGGACGATCCTTGGATTCTGGACCCAGTTCCAGATCTATTGACCCACATGTCGGGTTCGCTACACCCCTCTCTCCACACCCTCAAATTGACAGCTTGGCTGCTCCAGTTCCATCTCTAGTCAGGCATCATGATGTTTCTTCATCAGTGTCCCATATTCTCTTATCCTCGCATAAACCCTGAACCAGAAGACTGTATGACAGTAAATGGAAAAGGTTTCTATTTGGGCACAGAAAATGAAAGTGGATCCTTACACTGCTCCCATTCCTGTGATTCTGGAATTCCTTTCAGAGCGTTTTCAGCAAGGATCTGCCATGGCCACCATCAAAGTACAATTGGTGGCAATCTCTCATTTTTATTTAGGGTCTCCAAATGTCAACCTTATGTCTCATAAGCTATGCAAGACTTTCTTGAGAGGAGCCACTTTACTGAGACCACCATTTCAAGAACCTGTGGCTTCTTGGGACTTAAATTTTGTGTTGTCCAAACTAACATCCCCTCATTCATCTTCCTTAAAATATTTGTCTTGGAAGACTGTGTTTTTAGTAGCTATTACATCAGCCAGACATGTATCTGAACTACAAGCTCTGTCTATTAAGCCACCTTATTTAGTCTTTCATAAAGACAGGGTGTCTTTACGTACCAATCCTTCGTTGTTCCCAAAGTTTGTTCTACTGCCACATTGAATCAGTCCAATGAGCTTCCAGTTTTCTTTCCCAGTCATTGCAATGCAGCTGAATATCGTTTCCACCAGCTGGATGTTCATAGACAGCTATGTTTTTATTTGCAACGGACCAAAGAATTTCGGAAGTTAGACCAGTTGTTCATTTCTTTTTCCCACTCCAGATTGGGCTTACCAGTTTCTAAGGTAACATTGTCTAACTGGATTTCTAGATGCATAGCCTTCATCTACAATTCGGAGGGCAGACCTTTACCCCACAGGATCAAGGCTCACTCTACCAGGTCTCTGTCAGGTCTCTGTCTACCTCTGCAGCCTTTCAAGCCAGGGTACCACTTGATCATATCTGTGCAGCAGCTACGTGGGCTACCCCTCACACCTTCATTACTCATTATAAGTTGGATTTGGCTTCTAGGGGTAGAGCATCCTTTGGCTCCACGTTGCTCAGGAGTATTTTCCAATGAGCCACCCAAGAATAAGGCACTAGGGACGCTGTCCCATATGTAAAAATGAATGTGAGATTGGACTACCTAACATAAAGAAGTTATGTACTCACCATAACGTTCCATGTTGGTAGTCCATCTCACCCTTCATTTTTACCAACCCGCCCTCCTGCCCCCATCCTGGAAGATCTGGAGATAATACTTTAAATACTTTAAATTTCTTGGTCGGTGACCCTTAAGTATTGGTTTGTTGGTTAGGGTTTTTTTTTTCTGTTTCTAGCAAGCAGCAAACAAGATCTGGGGATTGCACTGGTGCACCATGGGATACCTGCTTAGCCACAAGCCAACCAGAAGTCTTCGAGCTTGAAAATCGGCCAAGTCGGAGCTGGGGATCGGTTCCGAACCCATATGTAAAAATGAAGGATGAGATGGACTACCAACATGGAATGTTATGGTGAGTACATAACTTCTTTTTTTAGCCTGTTTAGAAGACAGCCTTGGATTCATCTAGCCCCATAGAGGCTGTGTTCTTTGCCTAGGACAGGGCTTTGAGGACCTGTTCTTCAGATATGTAAGGTGGGGGGATCTTTGGGGGAGTGTTTTTGTATGTTAGGAGGGGATAAGGGAGTGAATTGTTTGCCAAACTTATCCGCTAGCAGGTTCAATATCTCTGTGAGGTCAGTGTGTGTGATGCCGTTGACCACCAGTTCTGCACATGCATGAGTGCTACCTTTTAGGTTACATACGTAGCTGTAAAAGGCCCTATGGTTATCTTTGGCAGTACTTGCTAGGTTTCTTTCAAAGGAACTCTTGGAGGATTTGCAAGTTGTCTTATCTGCCTGTTAAGGCAGTGAAGGGTGCTTTTCCATTCTTGGATCCTTGTCTTTGTTTTCTTGGACAGCAACATTTTGCATTTATGGTAGAGTTTGTTGATGCTGGAAATCCACCATGGTAGCTTAATTTTACTTAGGGTTCTGGCTTTGATTCTGTCTGGTACAGCTGTGTTTATACACTTATGCAAGTAATTGTACAGGGCATTAGTGTAAGCTTCGGCATAGTTACCACTTCCAGCTTGGGGTGGGGCTTGTAATGCTTTATACCTTCACCTAGGAGGGTATAGTTTGCCTTGGTGAAGTTATTTCCTTTGTGAGTTGTGGTGTTAGTGTCAGTTCAAAGGTGACTGATTTGTGGTCAGTTTTAACTAATGAGGGTCCAACAGTTGCAGCAGTGCAACTGTTTGACATGTTGGTGAGGACCAGATCTAGAATGTTTGTTCCTCTTGTTGGGGTAAGGACAATTTACTCCAGGGAATTTGAATTCACAAAGTCAAGGAACTTTTGTGCTAGCGAGTTTGGGCTAGAGTTTGGTTTAACTTCCTAGCATTCAGCAGCATTACCCTTATTTTGTTCTGATTGGTTAATTTCATGTCAGTAATTTGGTTTTCGAGATTATGCCTTAAAAAGTCACTATGGGGGTGGCAAGAGCCTTTGCCAGCAGCCAAAAACCTAGAAATGCCAGGTGCAAACCATCTCTGGCAAAGCAGCGGGGTTTGTCAACCATGGCTTGTGAGGCAGACAGGAACTGGATCCCATTGGAAGCCCACCAAAAACTAAGCCAATTATTGTAATCAGTCATTTTTTGTTTATACTGTGGCATCATTCTAAGTGAGGGGTAGCATGCTTCTCAGTTCTAAGGACACATACTCGGAGAGCTCGAACATGTCTCGCATATAGTCCAGCAATGTACGTCTCAGGTCATTCACACCAACATGAACTATGACAGAGTCATAACAGTACTTGTTGCTGAGAGACCTGAGTGCATGCATGATTTGGCATATCCTGGGACCGAAGCTGACTCTGACTTTCTCCTTGTCCAACTTGGTGAGTGGGACAGCCATGTGTTTCACTGTTGAGTTTCCATTGACAAGAAAACTTGAGCTTTACACCTTATGTGCTTGGTGGATGAGATACTGGTATTGGTAAGTGTCATGGGTGCTGTGGAGACTGTTTTAGCTGTAGCAGACTTCTGTTTTGGAGGTCTCTGGTGTTTCAGTAAGTTTTTCTAGAGAATATCCTCGTATGTGGATTTATGTGTTGGATGGATACTTGTGTTTGAGTAGTGGTATGTGCATGAGTAGTGGTACTATGTGAAAATGTAGTAGTGGGTGAGTTGACAACCTTCACCATGCTACTGCTTTGAGTCAGAGAGAGCATGGATTCTAGATTCTTGGTGTAAATACATCTGTCGCACTCTGTATAAGATTGTGTTATTAGTAGGGGGTTGTCTGTGTACATGAGGCAACTGCTACACTACCTCAAGAGACCCAAGTCATCAACGTTGGCAGGAGAAACAAGGGTAGTCCAGCTGTCCATAATGCTAGGTTGAAGATGTTGTCACTAGGGATGCCTTTTTCAGAAACAATTGCAGAGTAGCTCAGTGAATGGATATTTCTGCCTGGGGTTTAAGGGAAAATTTGTTAAATTTAACTGTCCAGCTTTGACGCACAATTGCATGGGTGTGCGCAGTGCTGTACGATGTGAAAACAAGCAGAAACCTGATCAGATGCAGGGCCTAAATACTAGAAGCTAAAACTTGAAAACAACTCTAGCAAAATACAAAAGGACCAATGAGGATGCGTATTCCAGCCCCTAGACCAGCCTCCCTTTATTAGTCATGTCTTAATCAAGACAATTCTCTCACAAAAGTACAGATAGGCTCCTTCCAATCCAAGATGGCCTGGAAAAAGTACTCAGAAGAAATAAACCACTACAAACAGTTCCATAAACAGTAGGCCTGTATCTGGACTGTGCTACAGCTACTAGCTAGCCTAGTTTCAGTGGGAAACACTAGAAAATGTTTAACACAGCAGACAAATAGCAATGAGACACTGAAAGAAAATGTTTAAAACAGCAGAAAATCAACCAGGAGTCTCTAAAGAATGATTTAAACAGTTAACAGGTCAGTTAATTAAGTATGGCTTGGTGGGAAAACCAGACCAGGCAAAACAGAAAGCTTTAAAACAGTGAAAAAATACCAGTGAATACTTAACAAGCAGTGGAAACAACAAAAATGGTTGGTAAATATTGAAAACAGCAATAAAATTCGATTTTACAGACACAGCGTAGCAGGCAATTGCAGTATAACAGTGCAGTTTATTTTACAGTAAATAAATACAGTATTTATCTTGTCTGTATACACCAGATGGAGAAATAGAGTAGTGTTGGCAATGTTGTTTTGTGGTGGGGGTGACAAGAGGAGTATTATGATTGTCTTTTATGAGTGAGAGGACAGCATTGGTGAATAAAGAGTTGAATTGGGTAGCTATAGTTTCTTTTGAATTTGAGGTATTGGGGGTAGAAGTTGTGGTTTGTCCTGATTGTAGGAGCTGTTTAATGGAGCCCCAGAATATTTTTGGATTGTTATGATGTAATTGCTGTGGGCGGCCACGGTGGTGCAGCGGTTAGCGTTGTCGCCTCACAGCAAGAGGTTCTCTGGTCCGATCCTCGGCTGGGGTGCTTTCTGTGCGGAGTCTTCATGTCCTCCCTGTGGTCGCGTGGGTTTCCTTCGGGGTGCTCTGGTTTCCTCCCACATCCCAAAGACATGCTGTAGGTGGATTGGACACTCTAAATTGGCCCTAGACATGAGTGTGTGGGTGTGTTTGCCTTCCATGGAGGGTTGGACGCTGGGCTGGCAACCCGACACCGTAAAACTCTACTGCCAATCATGAGCGGACGGGTGATCCTCTGTGGCGACCCCTAACTGGGAAAAAGCCAAAAGAAGAAGAAGAAGATAAAAGTAGGCAGCAGGCATTAAAAAAGTGCAGCAAATAGTATAAATAAGCAAAAAAAAAAAAGGCAACTTACAGTGTTTTGGAAGCTCAGAAGCCTCTAATTGTGAAGTATTTCAGCTCAGAGTTGTGGCTGGTAGCCAACCTCAGTTTAGCTCTTCAGTTGTGCACCTTTTGCTTTCCTGCCAAAAGCCTTCATATAGGAAGGTTTACAAGAGCAAATGGAAAAGGTTTGTGATTTGGGCCATTGGAAAGAATATTGATCCTTTCTCAGCCCCTGTTTTGGCAATTTTGGATTTTTGTGCACATCTCTTTCAGTGTGGTTCCAGGTATTCTACAGTCAAGGTAAAGTTAGCCACTATATCTTCTTTTCATGTGGGTGAAAACCATACACCCATTGCATCTATCTGATTATCTAAGGCTTTCCTCTGAGTGCCTTTTTCCTATCTTCCCCAATCAGAGAACCACTTTCTCCATAGGAGTTTAGCCTCCATTTGAACCTGATGCTAAAGCTGATCTAAAATTTTTATCATGCAAGACTTTAATGTGAAATTGTTCGATCTCGCCGTTTGTTCTTACACATGGGTTCGGAGTCGATCCTTGGCTCTGAGACGGCCACATCACCAGCTTCGCATCTTCGAGAAAGCTCGAGGCACAGTGCAATCCCATGATCCTCCGGTGTCAACCCTCAGATCTAGTTTGCCGCTAGCAGCAGATCGCATACTGAGAGGCTCGGGCCAGTATATTTTCATTATATTTCACTTTTTTCAAAGTTGTAGTTTAGAATTAGTGCTTAAAGTAGTTTTATAAGTAGTATATAGTAGTGTAGAGAGTGTTAGTTAATAGAGTGTGTTTTTTCTCTTAGATAAAAATAGTTTAAAACAGTTAGTATTTACTTCAGTTAAGGCCTTGGATTTTTCTGTCAGGATTGACAGTAATTTTTATATATTATTGTAGTTTTTTGCCTTAACTTTTTTCCCTTATAACATAGATAGTGTTAAACTGTTTGTCTATTATATGTATATTTATATATATATATATATATATATATATATATATATATATATATATATATATATTCTTATATATAGTGTGTGTTCCTATGTATTAGTGTGCTGTGTTTTTTGCTATATATATATTTTTTCATAACCATAGAGTTAAAATGTCTGAGAAAGCCAAATCAGGCTTCAAGAGGTGTCAGTGTGGACAAAAGATGTCCATTACTGATAACCATTCCTCCTGCGTCTACTGCCTTGGCCCTCTCCACTTACAGGAAGACTGCTCCATATGTCATTCCTTCAGTGGGAGGGTCATGCTGGAAAGACGGAGGAAGTTGGTTGACAGAGGGTTGCTTAAACCCGAATTTCAAGAGGCCCTGGACAAGACCGAACAAGTGTCCAAGTCTTCGAAGGGGTCGAAGTCTTCAAGAGTGTCGGAGCCTAAGTCCTCGGCTCCGAGCACCTCTTTCCGGATTCGGACGCCGGCTCCAAAGACCTCGGGGTCGGGCGTCGAGTCCTTGTCTCTGATCGAGACTACCATGTTGGAGCCAGTATCGGAGTTACCACCGCCTTCAATCCTTCGCTCGCTGACGGCTTCGGCCCCTTCGACCCGTTCTTCAAGGCCGCTTTCCGATTCTGATGTCGACCGAGTGGTACAGAAGCTAATGGAGAACTCGGCTCTGTCCAAACTCATCGAAGTTTCATCCCAGTTGGTATCGAAACTCGAGACCCTTCCCACCCCTTCGACCAATCCTACTCCGAGACCTCTCGAGTCGTTGGAGCCAGGAATCGAAGAGCCGATGAGTGTAGAGCCCTTGGTGCCGAAGCCTCCAGCTGTGCTATCGACACCTTTAACCTCGACACCCTCGGAGCCAGCCGGGGGGTCTCGGAGCCTACGGTCTTTCCTTGGTTCCGTGGGGGACAGTGGAACCGAACTTTCGGTTCCGAATCTTCCCCTTGGAGCCTCGGCTCAGATCAGTTCGGTTCCGTCCTCAGGGTCGGAGCCCATGGCTCCGGTTCCGGGGAAGCTATCGGCTTCTTGGGAACCGATAGCGTCCTCGGACCGGGGCACCGGTGCCTTCAACATCATGAGGAATGTCTTGTCTGAACAGACACTTACATCATCGACATCTTCTTCTCCTTCCCCAAAGGGTCCGTGTTCTGCTTCTGTACCTTCAGTCCCTGCTAAGCATCGAGACCCAATGCCTCAGCAAGCCCCAGAGGGCGCCCCTACTTCCTCGGAGGCATCCCCAGAAGCCCCCTCTGAGGATATTCCGAGGAAAAGATTGTGCAAGAGGAGGCACATAGATAACATCGGATACTGATTTGGATGAAGCAGAAGGGTCCCCACGGTCCCCCTCTGAAGATGTCTCTTTTGCTGACATTTTAGAAATCTTGAAACAGAGGGGAGATTGGCAATCCCTTACCCCTTCTGCAGACGAATCGGTACTGCTGAAGGCATTTGGGGCTCAACCTTCTACCTCCTGGGTGACCCCACCGTTTGACGAGCTAATGGATCTCATAGCCCGTAGAGCTTGGGAATCACCTGATACAGTGGAACCGGTCCCCCTTAGACCTAACAAATACATCACAGCCCCTCAAGACAAGAGTTACCTTACTAAAGGAGTTCCCGTGGATACTATGGTGGTGGCGGCAGCCACTAAAAAGGAAATGTTCGAATCATCTTCCTCTGTCCATCCTCCTAATAAGGATTCTAGGACGATGGACAGGTATGGGAAGCGCGTATTTAGTTCTGCGACTTTCTCCATGAGATCGCTCAACTACCTTACGCATTTCATGCGTCTACAGAGAGATCTCCTTAAGGAACTCGGAGATACTCTCCAGGGTAACACAGATGTTGCTGTCTCCGAAAAAGTGACAGCACAGCTTAATACCCTCTACTCCATAGTGAACTCGTCCATGAGGCGTATTTCATATGCAGCCAAAGGATCGAGTAGAGCGGCAGCTTCAGAGATTGCTCTGAGGAGGCAATCCGGGTTGCGCCTATACTCCTTTGCGGAATCTTTCAAGTCTTCCTTTACAAACACCCCCTTTGATGGTGCTTCCTTGTTTGGCCCCAAAGTAAAGGAGACCCTCACTAGGTGTGAGCAAGAATAGAAGACCCTGTCTGCCGTAGGGGTCCATTTTTCCACCCCGTCTAGACCATACCCCAAAGGGAATAGAGGCGGAAAAATGTGGTTCCGAAAGACTCGGGGATCCTTTCAGCCACTCAGAGTGATGCCCCCTCCAGAGGCAGAGGAGGGGCAAGAAATGGAAGACGCCGCCCAGGCGGCAGAGGGGGTCCGCAAAATCAGGGTGACAGAGAGACTTTCTCTGGGAAGCCCTTCCAGCATTCCTGAGTGCAGGCCCGGCTGTCCTACTCTGGAGGCAGTCAGGGGTCGCTTAGCTTTATACCCGGAGGCCTGGCTAAATCTCACATCAGATTCCTGGGTAAAAAGCATAGTTACCAGAGGCTACAATATTCCCTTTATAAAAACCCCACCTGCCCCCAAAAATCTCCCAGATGTTCCACCCAGTCTGCGAGACCAGGCAGTCGTAGAGATAAAAAGGCTGCTCGAAAACAGAGTCATCCAACCAGTCCCGGCAGACCAAATAGGATCCGGAACTTACTCAAGGTTCTTTTTAGTTCCAAAGAAAACAGGGGACTGGAGACCGATTTTGGATCTCAGCAAACTCAACACCTTCGTGGAGAAGGCAAAGTTCCGGATGGTCACGCTTCAGTCGATACTTCCTTTCCTACAGGAGGGCGACTGGATGTGCTCTATAGATCTCAAGGACGCGTACTACCATATCAAGATGGCCAGAGCATCCAGAGATCATCTGCGCTTTCGGCTGGGAGCCAGTCACTACCAGTTTCGTGCTCTGCCCTTTGGCCTCACCACAGCCCCCAGGGTGTTCACCAAATGCATGGCAGTAGTAGCGTCTCACTTGAGACAGATGGGATTCCGGGTGTTTCCTTACCTAGACGACTGTCTCCTCTCCGCCACCACCGAATATCGCCTTGTGCAAGCCAGGGATTACACCATCAACCTTTGCTCCTCTCTAGGCATAACAATCAATTTTGGAAAGTCTGCACTATCGCCCTCACAGCGTATCTCATTTATAGGGGCAGATTTGGACACTTCCCTGGCTCGAGTCAATCTCCCCCCATTAAGGGTATCAGCCCTCAGAACTCAAATTACTATCCTTTTTCAGAGCAGGAAAGTCCCTGCATGACAAATCTTACGAGTCCTAGGAATGATGGCAGCCGCTCTTATTGTAGTCCCCCTAGGCAGAATGCATATGAGGATTCTTCAGTGGATGCTCTTCGCCCAGTGGTCGTACTGACAGCTCCCACTGTCTCACCAGATCCTAATCACAGACTCTTGCAACGAAACCTCCTTTGGTGGATGCACAGTCAGGATCTAATAACAGGCCGACTGTTCATATTACCCAGTCCTACAGCGACTGTGACCACGGACGCTTCCCTGATAGGGTGGGGGGGCTTTTTCAGGGAAGAACAGTCCAAGATCAATGGTCCAACTTGGAATACAATCTGCACATCAATGTCCTAGAGCTGAGGGCAGTGTTTCTAGCATTGCAGCACTTTCACAAGTCCTTACCTCGGGGAACAGTGACAGTTCAGACAGACAACATGTCAGTGGTCTGGTACATAAACAAACAAGGGGGAACCAGGTCCTATCCATTGTGCAGAGAGGCCCTCAGGATTTGGCAATGGGCTGTGTCCACCGGACGCTTTCTGATAGCAACGCACATCCCGGGGACTTCCAACGTGATTGCGGACAGGTTGAGCAGAGCCATCCTGTTGCCCCACGAGTGGTCCCTCAAACCTCAAGTAGTGGAAATGATCTTCCGCAGATGGGGCCAGCCTTGCTGCGACCTATTTGCATCCCCATTGAATGCCAAATGCAGAAGCTACTTTGCCCTACTACCCCCTCCGGGGGGCGCCCCCAGGGATGCACTGGTACACGATTGGCCCCCTGGTCTCCTTTACGCTTTTCCTCCTGTTCCACTAATTCCCAGGTTTTTGCAGAAAGCCAAACGTCTGGACAGGACCATAATACTGATAGCCCCATTCTGGCCTCGACAAATCTGGTTTCCTTTCCTTCAATCTCATCAAGTGGAGGAACCGTGGATACTGGACCCGGAGCCAGACCTGTGGACACATTCGTCAGGAGTTCCTCACACCTTCCTCAAGTCCCTCAAACTGACAGCTTGGCTGCTCCACTTCCCATCTTAGCCAGGTCGGAGTTACTATCCCCTGCAGTACAACAAATTATTGTATCTTCTCACAAACCATCTACAAGAAAATTGTACATCAGCAAATGGAACCATTTTGCGCACTGGGCCTCCAAACAAGGTATAGATCCATTCGGGGCTCCAGTACACACGATACTAGATTTCCTCACCACACTTTTTCAAGAAGGAGCATCAACATCCACTATAAGGGTTCAACTGGCCGCTATATCCAATTTTCATACTGGCCGTGAGGATGGTTCTCTTATGTCCCACAGGCTTTGTAAAGCCTTCATGAAAGGTACTTTTCACCTCCGTCCCCCCTTTCGTAATCCAATAGCCCCTTGGAATCTTAATCTCATGCTGTCACAACTCATGTTGCCCCTTTTTGAACCAGCAACCACAACTCCGTTAAAATTTCTTTCGTGGAAAACACTTTTTCTGGTTGCCATCACTTCCGCCAGGAGAGTTTCAGAGTTACAGGCTCTATCTATCCGACCCCGTACATGATTTTTCATCCAGATAGAGTAACCTTGCGCACCAATCCGTCCTTCCTTCCGAAGGTTTGTTCGATTCAGAACATCAATCAATCTATCGAACTACCTACCTTCTTTAAAAATCATTCCAATAAGCTAGAATACACATTGCACAAGTTGGACGTTCACAGACAACTAAGATTTTACTTACATAGGACAAAAGAGTACAGAAAGTCAGATCAACTATTTGTCTCATATGCTGACCAAAGAAAAGGACAGGCAGTAACGAAGGTTACCTTATCCAAATGGCTCTCAGATTGCATAAATTTGGTATATGCTGAATCCAAACAGCAACTCCCTTTCAAACCCAGAGCTCATTCTACAAGGGCGATTGCTACCTCTTCAGCCCATACTGCTCTTTTGCCTTTAGATACCATTTGTGCAGCGGCAACTTGGGCAAAACCACATACTTTTATCGCCCACTACAAGCTAGACAAGAGCTCCAGGGACAGGGCAACGTTTGGTTCCACTGTACTCAGGAATGTTCTCCCTTGAGCCACCCGGGAAAAAGGAGCTAGGGACGCTACCCGTGTGTAAGAACAAACGGCGAGATTGAACAATTTCACATTAAGAAGTTATGTCTTACCATAATGATCCATGTAAATTGTTCATCTCGCCTTTGTTCTTACATTCCCCCCCTCCATCCCCCGTCCTATGGTCTGGGAGAACGGTTTTCAACTAGATTCCTTTTCAGCCTTTTCTAGGTATGGTTGGCATGTTATTGTGCATTAGTAATGGCATCTTTTATCCTCTACTTGGCAGTAGGGTTCCAGACACTTTGTAGTATCTGTTTATAAGTGTTCTAGACACAGTTCTAAAAGGGATTCTTCTGGTATAGCAAACTAGATCTGAGGGTTAGCACCGGAGGATCATGGGATATTACTGTGCCTCGAGCTTTCTCGAAGATGCGAGCTAGTGATGCGGCCGACTCGGAGCCGAGGATCGGCTCCGAACCCGTGTGTAAGAACAAAGGCGAGATGAACAATTCACATGGATCGTTATGGTAAGACATAACTTCTTATTTTCTATCCATCTATTGTCCCTTGCTCCTTCTTTTCTTTTTAGGGTGTCAAACAAATCTTCAGGGTTTAACAAGTGTGTGTGGCCTGTGTTGACAAATTGTCAAATTCTGATGTACATGATAAATGTGCCTATTGTTTAGGCCCCTCACATTTGGACACCTCTTGCTCCATTTATGAAGCCTTCGGCTAACAGACCATTGTGGAGCAACAAAATAAACTAAGTTTGAAATGGCTTCTCATAGCCACTGTGGGGGAGAGTGTTCTTTCAGCTTCTGCAGAATCTTCTTTTTTTTTCTTCTACTTTAGAGAAACCAGCTGGAACACCTAAGCAGAAAAATAAAGAAAAAGTTAAAGAAAAATTAAGAGAGCTCCAAGTTCTTGAGTGGTCTCGCAACTGCTTTCTCCAGAAGAGTCGATTTTTAGTAAGGCTTTTGGTTCTGGCCCATCTACATCTTGAGTAGTTCCACCCATGGATGAGATGGTATACGTTATCTCTAAGTGTGTGTGGAAGGGGGTGGACACAGCTGAACCTATCCCTAAGAAACCAGATAAGTTTTTTGTCACTCCCAAGAATCACCCTCATTGGAGCAAGACCCCAGCCATGGATTCAATGGTAGTGGTGCCAGCCACCAAAAAGAAACTAGTAGCAGAAAGTTCCACTGTCCATCCACTGAACAGGGACTCTTGCACATTGGACAGATTTGGGATTTGGGAAACAAATCTACATTTAATCAACTTTCTTGGTGGTTGCATTGAATTACTTTGCACATGTTACACATTTTCAGAGAGAGAGATTTGACTAAGGAGATCTCCAAATCTCTCTCAGGGACTTTGTCTGTGGATCAAAGGGTGTCCATTGATGCACAACCACCTTCCAGTCCTTGTCTAATATCTCAATGTGCCTTATCTCCAGTGCCATGGAAGATGCACCTAGAGCAGCCAACACAGGTATATCCATCAGGTTACATGCTTGGATGAGGCTCTGTGATTTTGCAGACTATTATAAGATGTCCTTTGTGAATGCCCTTTATGATGGTTCAACACTCTTTGGTCCCAAAGTGAAAGACACAATGTCTAGAAGTGAAAAAGAAGTTAAATACCTTTTTGCAGTAGGGATCGATGTTTTCACTTCTCAAAGGATCTTTTCCAGGAATCAAAAATGAGACAAGAAAATTTGGTTCCACAAATTCCAGGGATTTTAATGTGACACTTCTGCAGACTCCAGGGGTGGGGGGGTTCTTCTATTGGACATTGCCTTAGGGGCAGGGGTGGTACAGAGAATCAGGGCTTCAGAGGTCCTTTCCCTGAGAAGCCTTTTCAGTGCTTCTGAACAGCTGCACTCTGGAGACAGTTTGGTGGTGGAGTGGCGGGGGGATGCTTATCTCTGCATCCAACAAATGGGACCTTAATAAATCAAGGCAAATTGGTGCAGAGGATCATAGCCAGAGGCTACTTTATTCCCTTCCACACTCTCCTTTTGCCCCAAAAAGACCGATGTGCCACTGTCTCAAAGGGAAGCAGCTGCTTCAGAAATAAAGAAGTTTCTAAACAATCAAGTCATCCAAGAGGTCATACCAGACCAAAGAGGATCTGGAATTTACTCAAGGTTCTTTTTAGTGCCAAAGAAAAATGGGGACCTAAGGCCAATTCTGGACCTAAGGTACTTGAACAAATTTGTAAGAAAATGAAATTCTGGATGTTCATGGTACAGTCTATTTTTCCTCTTATAAGGAAAAGGAACTAGATGTGCTTGATAGATTTTCAGGATGCATATTACTATATAAAAATGGACAGATGCTCCAGGAAGTATCTTTGCTTTTGGTTAGGAGCTAGGCATTTTCAGTTCAGAGCTCTACCCTTCAGTCTCACCACAGTCCTCAGGGTGTTCACCAAAACAGTGACAGCAGTAGCAGTTTGTCTTTGGCTGCAAAGGTTCCTGGTATTTCCTTATTTAGATGACTGGCTCATCACTGCCCCTACCAGGAATCTTCTAATCCAAGCCAGGAATTCCTTGCTCCATCTGTGCTCAGACCTAGGCATTACAGTGAATTTAACAAATTCCAAACTGCACCCAGCTTAATCTCTAGAGTTCATAGGAGCTCAGTTGGACACAAGGCTTCAAATTACAAAACTTCCCCAAACAAAGACTCTGCCCATTCATCAACAAACCTTAGCTGTCATGTCCTATCAGAAGCTACCAACAAAAATAGTTTTCCATCTTCTAGGCTCCATGGCAGTTTAGATCACCCTGGTTCTCCTGGCCAGGTACTAAATGCAAGATCTACAGTGGACTCTGCAAGTCCATTTGTCAATAAGACATCAACCCATGTCTTTCCAAGTATCTTTAACTAAGATTTGCAAAACACATAATCAGTGATGGTTTGAGTCACCATGTTTCACAAGAACGTTTCTCTCCCCAAGCTATGTGACCATTGATGCTTCCTACATGTGGTTGGGGGGGGGTGGCATTACCTGGAAAAAACAGTCCAGGGAACATGGTCACAATCAGAGGCCAGTCTACACATCAATATCTTGAAGATAAGAGCTGTCCTTCTGGCACTGTAGGTCTTTCAGGACTTTCTCCCATCAGATATGATCTCTGTCCAGACAGACAATGCGGCAGATATCTGGTACAGCAACAAACAGTGAGGAACAGCATCTTATCTATTATTTTGAGAGGTCATGAGAGTGTGGCAGTGGATATCTTCTCTTCACTTTTTATTAGTAACACATATTTTGGAGAAATCCATTGTGTTAGTGGATAAGTTGAGCAGGTCTAGCCTTCTCTGTCATAAGGGGTGTCTCAATCCTGTAGTCACTGAGAAGATATTCATCCTTCAGGGCTGACCTTGCTGCAACTTCTTTGTTTCTCCCCACAATGCCAAGTGCAGTGAGTTCTTCGCTTTGATCCCTCAGGAGGGGGAGTTACCGAAGGATGCTGTGAGTCACAGTTGCCCTGCAGGACTCCATTATGTCTCCCCTCCCATTCCTTTGATTCCAAAAGTTTTAGAGAAAACATTAGAAAGAAGATCACAGTCATCCCCACAGTCCCTTATTTGCCTCAAGACATATTGTTTCCCTTCCTTTGTCCCCATGTAGTACACCATACCTTGGTGCAGGGCCCAGATGCAGATCTACTCTCCCACCTGTCACGGGTCAATGTCACCCCACCTTGACATTGAGTTCCTCAAGTTGACTGCATGGTTTCTCATAGTTCATAGGTTAGTATGTTGGTTCATAGGTTAGTACTAGGCTAACTGCCCTTGCAAGCCATTGTAAGCCTAGCCAATTATCCCTTGTGAGGCTCAAACTTTGCACCTTGTCTTTGTAAGGCAAACACCTTAACCACTAGGCCACCCTCCCAACCTGTGATTCCAGTAATGGAGAGGCAGCCCAGGTTTTCATCCTTGGATGTTCATATCCTGACTTGTTCTGAGAAACCTTCTACACTTAAGATTTACCAAAGCAAATGCAAAAGGTTCTCCATCTGAGCAGTTGAGAACAGTCTTGATCTTTAATTGGTTCCTCTTCCAGCAATCTTGGAATTTCTGGCCTATGTTGTTCAGAATAGAGCCAGCTATTCAGCTATCAAACTACAACTAGCAGTCATGTTTTCCTTTCAGATTGTCAAGAATTACACACCCATTGCATCCTTAAGGCTATCTAAATCCTTTCTTAGAGGAACTTTTCAGTTATGCCCCCCCCCCCCCACACACACACACACACACACACACACACACTTATTAGAGACCCATTTCCTCCCTGGGATTTTACTATTTTACTGCAAGCTTTAACTAATTCTCCATTTGAACTACTGAAGTTTATTTAACATTTTTATCATGGAAAACTATGTTCTTAGTTGCTGTTACTTTTGTTAGGAGAATTTCTAAGCTCCATGCCTTACGGTGCAGTGGTTTTGTTGTCGCCTCACAACAAGAGGTTCTCTAGTTTGATTCTCAGCTGGGTGCCTTCTGTGCAGAGTTTGCATGTCTTCCCTGTGTTTGTGTGGGTTTCCACTCGGTGCTCCAGTTTCCTCCCACGTTATAAAGACATACATCTGGAGCTTTTCTCCCCAGGCCTCTACTGAAAATTGGCTTTGTTCCAAGTCGGACTTTCCCGGTTAACAAATGTTAAATAAATAAAATAAATAAATTTTCTGCAAAACCTCTCTACATAGTCTTTCACAAAGACTGTGTGTGTATGAAAACCACCCCTTCTTTTCTTCCAAAGGTGGCTTCCAAATCTTCTGTCAACCAATCTATAATTCTTCCTGTGTTTCTCCCAAAAGTTTAAAACAAAGATTAATACACGTTACACTTAGTTGATGATCACTGTCACTAACAATTCTATTTACATTGGCCCAAAGCCTTCAGAAAAACTGATCAGTTGTTTGTTTCTTACTCCCCCATCATGATAGGAAAGGGGGTATCCCAAGTCACTTTCCTATTGGCTGCATGAATGTATATCCTGTGTTTACAAATAAAGGGGTTTATCACTGCCTACACCACACAAAAGCCCATTCTAGTAGATCTGTAACTTTGTCTACAGCTTTTTTTTCCAGAGTACCTCTCAGTGACATCTTTGCAGCTGCCACTTGGTCCAAGGTTCATACCCTCATTTCACATTACAAACTGGGCATACAATCTAGATTAAGAACCTCATTTGGTTTACGCAGCTTCATACAGACCCATGTCAATACTAAATCATGATTATAAAGTGTTCATGTCTATAATAGCTAAAAGAATGACAAAAGTAATGCCAAAATTGATAGATCTCTATCAGTGTGGTTTTGTGGAGGAGAAGGAACATTTGACAACATTAACAGAACATTGGTGATCCAGAGGGAAGCAGAATGTAAGAAAATACCATTGTTGTTGGTGGGTCTTGATGCAGAGAAAGCATTTGACAGAGTAAGCTAAGACTTTATGAGCAGGGCAATGGAAGCATTTGCATTTCCTGAAAAAATTATAAGGTTGATTAGGAGGATATATGAGGGATCGGAGGCAAAAATTGAAGTGGGTGGGGTCCTCTCTGATAATTTCTGCTTGAGCAGAATAAAGAGGCAGGGGTGTCCCTTTTTCCCTTTGTTATTTGCATTATATTTAGAACCATTTGCAAAGAAAATAAAGGACTCAGAAATTCAAGGATATAATTGGTATGGTAGTCAAGAAAAGCTGGCTCTATTTGCAAATGATATTATTGTACCTCGCAAAACCAGAAAGAGACATTACAGTGTTGTGTAACATTTTGAGACAGTTTCAGATCTTTTTGGGATACAAAATTAATGAAGCTAAAACAAAAGCAATAGCGGTAAATTATGTACCCACACACAAATTGGTTCAGCAGTATCCTTATTTATGGGGGCATAAAATTAAATATTTAGGAGTATGGGTTAAAAATTATTCTGGTGTGGCAGCTAAGGATTTGTGGGAAAAGACTAAACAAAAGATTAAAAAAAAATGAGAAATTGGAAGCTTTGTTATATGGATATGTATAGTAAGATACAAGCAATCAAAATGTTTTTAATCCCTTTAGTCTTATACACAGGTCAGGTATATTTTTATCAACCAGAGAAGTTGTGAACAGCAATTAATAAAGAGCTGAAGGACTTTCTGGAAGGGGAAGACAGCAAGAGTCAAGTGAGATAAGCTGATTTTTCCAGCAGAACAGGGCAGATTGGGATTACCCAATTTGAAGGGGCATTTCAGAGCTACACAGTTAAGTCTCCTATATATAGCACAAGCAGAAAACTATAATTCAAAGTAGAAAGGGATTATGTTAAAACAGGGGGGAAGCTGAATAAACGAGAAGAGACTGGGATTTTGGAGAGAGAGAGAGAGAGAGCGCGCGAGTGAGAGAGATGTGTGTATATCTATTAGTATAGTGGTTTATATGCTTCTAACTACTTGAGTGTGTGTGTGTGTGTGTGTGTGTGAGTGTCTATGAGTGTCTGTGGGTGTGTGTGTGTGTGTGTGTGTGTGTGTGTGTGTGTGTGTGTGTGTGTGAGTGTGTGTGTGAGTGTGTGTGTGTGTGTGTGTGTGTGTGTGTGTGTGTGTGTGTGTGTGTGTGTGTGTGTGTGCGTGTGTGTGTGTGTGTGTGTGTGTGTGTGTGTGTGTGTGTGTGTGTGTGTGTGTGTGTGTGTGTGTGTGTGTGTGTGCATGTGTGTGTGTGTTTTTCTTAGAATTATAAATGCTCACAGCCAAGGATTTAAGAAGTGCAGTGCGTGTGGACACAAGCATCCCCCCAAGATCCACACTCACTTTACTTCTTCTGTTTGGGCGCTGCCCATTTCGACTTACAGTGCTAGGCCTGTGCTTCATTGAGCTCTCAGGCTCTACAAATTATGCTAGAAAACTAATTTGAAAATTCTTTTTCCCCCGCAGACAGGGTTTGCAGTACCTTCCACTTCTTCCACTACATCCTCTCCAGCAAACAAAGACAAGAGGCTCAGGAGTAAGCAGAAAGAAAAGGAGAGAGAAAAGGAGAAAGAGATTGAGAAAATGAAGCAAAAAGACAAAGATAAGGAAAAGATGAAGGAAAATTAGAAATCAGACTTGGAATAGTCTAGAAAGTGCTCCCTTGATCCAACTTTGTCGTCCAGTTCCAAGGTACCACACTGTTCAGAGCCAACAGTCCCTCAGATCTATCCATTGCCATATGGGTCCTGGTTTTCCCTGGACCTAGTGAGCCCCAGACGACACTCAACTATCCTCCAAGAATTAAGGTAATTGAGCCCACCTTTAGTGGCATAATTGACTCGATCATCCAGAAGTCTCACTAAGCAAAAATTTGACAGGATGATGAGGAAGTTCCTTAGAATGCAGATCCAGCTTGGGGTTCTCTTGGTACCATCTTCTGGGAACAAACTGAGTGCTGGACCAACAACCCCTCCTCTTCTTCCTTATTTGGTCCCAGTATGCCTTTCAAACCTGGTTATCTCAGATCTGATCTGTCCCAGAGCACCTTTGCCTGTGCTGACAGTCTAAGTAACTTCCACTCAAACAGGTTCCATTCCTCCTTTGACTCCAATATGTTCAGACCCGAAATAGACTTGGAGTTGAAGCTTCAGGGCCAAGGTTCAAGGGGCTTGGTCAACACTAAAGTTGTCAGAGCTATCTCTTCCCCTCAGTTCCGTGGCACTCAATAGCTTGGCTCATAGATCTGCTTCAAGGTCAAAACCCTTTAGTTGTGAGGTTTCTTTTCTGCCTGAGGACAGGAGGTCTCCTTCAGAGCTGATGGCATCTTTAGCCTTAGAGACTTTTGAGTAGGTCCTTTTGGTACAGAGGGAGAAGTTGCATCCATCCACTTTGGTTACATACAAAGCCCAGGAAGAATCAGCTTCTACTTTGTGTATCCATGTCAGAGAGGAACAGCTGTTCCTCAGGCTTCCTAGGCTACATTAGCTTCCAGTCTGATTCAGAACCTTCCAGTCCCTGCACCCTTCATCCCCCCCCCCCCCGTTAACAGTTCACAAGAAACAGATATGTACATGGAAGCACTCAGACTCTCTTCCACAGTCTTTCATGGAAAACACAGACTTGGATGAAGGTGAAAACTCCTTCAGATCCGCCTGAAGACATTGCTTTTGGTGAGATCTTGAACTGATGAAGCAGAGAGAGAGAGGGAAGGTCCACTAATAACCCTTCTTTAGATGAGTCTGTATTCCTGGAAGCTTTTGGTTCTGGCTGAACTTCATCCTGGGTGGTACCACCCATTGACCCACTCACTGATTTGATGGCTCAGTGGGCATGGAAGGACTCTGACATGGTGGAGCCCATCCCCAAGAAACCTGATAGGATTTTGGCAGGACCCAAAGACTGAAAACATTGGAGTAAAGGTTCACTAGTGGATGCAATGATGGGAGCAGCAGACAAAAAAAAAAGAAACTATCAGAGAAAAGTTCCTCATTCCATCCCCCTAACAGGGAGTGTAGGGCTATGGACCTGTTTGGGAAAGGACATATGCTTCAGCAACTTTCACACTTACAGTGCTGAATTATCTAGCCCATGTTACAGATTTCAGAGAGACCTGACCAAGGAGATTTCCAAGTGTCTGTCAGGTAACCTGCCTGCAAAGGTTCAGAAGACACTGGACTCCCAGCTTTCTACTCTCCTGTTTACTTTCAATGTACTATGTGACTGCTTTCTAATGCAGCTGATGGCATGGGCAGAGCAGCAGGCGCCGGCATTACCATGTGTCGGCATGCCTGGTTGAATCACTGTGATTTTGCAGAAAGCTTTAAGATGTCCTTCATCAATGCCAACTTTGATGGCTTCACCCTATTTGGACCAAAAATGAAAAAGACACCCTAACCTGGAGTCAAAAAGATGGTTAGACTCTCTCTGCAGTGGGAATCCATTTTTTCACCCATTCAGAGATCCTATTCTAGGCATCACCAGGTTGAAAAGAAGATGTGTCTCCAGAAATCACAGAGCTCTTATTAAGATATTTCTGGCAGTAGAACTTCACATGGCATATGAGGAGGTAACAACAATGAACATCACTATAGAGGCAAAGGCCGACCGCATAACCATGGCTTTCATTATCCATTTACCAGCAAGCCCTTCCAGTGCCTTTGAAGGGTTGCCCAACTGCTACACCCTAGATCTCCTTATCTCTGCATCCACAAGCCTGCCAAAGAATAACTAGAGATTCTTGGGTGCTAAACATCATTTTCAGAGGTTAATTCATACCATTTTCCTTCCTCCTATAAAGAAGAAGGAAGAAGGTTTGCAACATTCCACCCTGTGAATGGGAACTCGCAGCAGCAGAAATTTCCAAACTGCTAAAAAAAAAAAAAAAAAAAAAAAAAAGGAGTCACCCCGTCTGTTCCAGAAGGACAGTTAGAGTCCAGAGTCTACTTGAGGTTCTTTTTAGTACCCAAGAATACAAGGGACTTCAGACCCATCTTGGTCATGAGTTATTTAAATCAGTATGTCAAACAGACAGATTTCTGGATGGTCACACTTCAGTCCATTTTGCCTCTACTGAGGGCGGATGATTGGATGTGCTCCATAAATCTCAAGGACACATACTGTCATGTGAAAATTGAGAAGCATTCAAAGAAATGCCTTCATTTCTGTCTGGGGGCCAATCATCATCAGTTCAGAGCCATGCCGTTTGGTCTCACCACAGTTCCCACAGCATTCACCAAGATGTTGACAGTGGTGGCAGTGTATCTTCACCTGCTAGGGATCCATGTTTTCCCTTACCACAATGATTGGGTCCTAACTGCCAACTCCTGCAATTTGTTATTGTGCCATCATGGCCTTCATGTAATGCAAGACCTAGGTATTAAAGTCGGCCTCAACAAAAGTCAACTGACCCCTACTCAACAAATAGATTTTATCGGTTGCCACCTGGACTACAATTTGCAGATTGCCAAACTTCCCCACTCTAGAGTGCTCTCCCTATGTCTCACAGCTGCTCAAGTTCTTCACTGCCCAACTCCTTCAGTGAAATTAATCCTCCATCTACTGAGCCTAATGGCATCTACAGTCCTCATGGTACCATTAGCCAGATTTTACATGAGAGTGCGTCAGTGGACCCTAATGATGCAATGGTTCCAAATATATCATCCACTTTATGCCATAATTTGGCTCACTCAAATTTGCAGGCAACACGTATCATGGGGGATAACATCTCCTTCAGTGACAGAAGGACGTCTGTTCCTTATGGATCCCCCTGTGGCTGTAGTGACCAGAGACATATCCCTTCAGGGGGGGGGCATTTTGAAGGGAAGACTGTCATAGATTCATAGGTAGGTACTAGGCTATTGGCCCTAGGGCCTATACAAACCTAGCCAAAAAGGTACCCTGGCTTTCGCCACCCAAGAAAATTATTTTCCTGTGCCCTTGTCAAGCACAGCCACAGAAGTGATCCCCGGGGTGAATTTCCTATTTTCCATCCAGTCATCAAGATTTTTCTTGAAGAGTGCTAATGAGGAGGTTTGTTTATTATAGATAAGTAGTAGTATGGGAAGTCTCTGGGACAGGAATCTATCCCCCCAGCATGTTCTGTTTATTGTGATGACAAGGTTTAGGTCCCTAGAGCGTGTAGCTCAGAGGGATTGGGATTTCTTTAAGTGGAGCATGTCCAACAGCTCTGGGTTTGACATAGCTTTGTATGTTAGGCAGAGATCGCCTCTGAGTAGGCGATAAGCGACGGAGTAAAGCTGGGGTTTTTTGAGACGGTCTGCGTAGGGCATCTGTTTGAGGCCAATAATCCTCTTTGTGAGGTATTTCTGCGTCCTTTTCAGTTGTTGTAGATGTCTTGTGAGGTACATACCAAAAGGGGCGTTGTACTCTTATAATGGGTCTAATGAGTGATAAGTAGAGGGGAACAATGACCTCTTTTTTCCTCGATGAGAAACCTTTTGTGATGAGGTGTGCCACGTAGAAGGATTCCCTGACTACTGCGGCAATGTGATTATCAAAGGAGAGACTACTGTCCACCTGTGTCCCAAGGTCTGATGTTAAGTTGTCATTCTGTCCTTCATTCTTGCTGGATGGGTTCGGAGCCGATCTTTGACTCCGACTCGGCCTATACTATAGCTCGAGAGCTATTTTTACTGGCTCGAGGCAGCCCTATAACCCACAATACCATGCGCTAACTCCCCAGATCTCGTTTGCCGCTTCGCTGCGAGGTTGTCTTTTTTTACCGGCTCGGGTCAGTAAGAAATTTATTCTATTTAACTAAAATTTCAGGTAGTTTCTCCAGTTAGTTACCCTTGTTTAGGTCACTACTAATTGTACAACCCTTTTTCTAGCCCTTTTCCCTTCTCTAGTTAATTTTTATCTTTGGGCCTACGGGCTTTACCTTAGTTTTCCCCACCCCTTATAGTGTCTGTGTGTGGGTTTTAGTCAGTTCCCTTAACTTTCCTAATTTTAAGTTGAGTGTGTGTGTGGACTGACTGTTTTTACTGTGGATAGGACTATGTCCAAAGACACTAAGGTCTCGGAATTCAAGAAGTGTGACTTGTGCTGTCAGAAAATGTCTCTGACAGACGGTCACACTTCTTGTGTCTATTGCTTGGGGCCTTTACACCTGCAGGACTCTTGTTCCGTCTGTCACGGGTTTAGTTCAAGAGTCCTGCAGGAGAGGCGTAATAAGCTCATCCTAAGGGGCTTGTTAAAGCCTGATGACTCCCCGTCCAAGTCTGTCTCGGGGAAGTCTTCAAAAACCGCCAAACCCTTGGCTCCAGCTTCTGAGTCGAGGGCTGGCGTTATCGAGATGGCTCCGACATCGGTTCCATCCGGATCCGATGTGGGTAAACTGGTATCCACTCCGAAACCAGCATCGGAGCCGACCACAGCGCGCAAGCGCTCTAGATCCCCCTCGATAGACTTCGTCCGATCGGCTCCGAGATCCCCTCTCCTATCGGAGCGGAGTCATAGGACTCACTAATCTAGGTCATCCAGGCTCTCCGATCACGACATCAAGAGGGTGGTCAGTAGGCTCATAAAATCTCAGGCACTAGCCCAAATGCTCCAGAGCCCATCTCACCAGACTATGGCTCCTTCGGTACCACCATCGATTCCTCCTCCGACTCACCTCTCAAGTTCGGAGCCGGAGTTTGTCGGAACCGTAACCTTACCCACGTTGGAGCCGGTACTCCCACCTTCGGCTACGGTGTCGTTGGCTCCGACCTCTTCATTGGTTCCGTCCGTGGAGAGGTCCGGGCGCCAGGACTCCATTGTCGGCTCTGAGGGGGTGAGTGGCATCGGACCCTTGTCCGACCCCGCTCTCCCTCTTGGAGTTTCGGCTCTGGTTAGTTCGGCCCCGACATCATTCTCGGAGCCTTCTCTGTCGGTGCCGGGGGTGGTTCCGGTCTCTTCGGAGCCGGGACTAACTTTGGTATCTGATAGGGGAGCCTTCGAGGTGATGAGGAGCGTGCTGGACCCAGTGTCCACTCCAAGGTTAAGTTCTGCAGCTCCTCCCTCTACAGTGCCTGTTACGGTCTCTGGCCACCCTCCTATATCTGACAGCAGAGATCCGAAGCATAGGGTACCCACCTTGGGTGTCTCCTCCTCTTCAGCTCCCCTGAAGTTTCAGGAGAACCCCCTAGGAAAAGAAACTGCAAGAGGAAGCACATAGACTCCCCCGAGTCTGTCACATCAGACACCGACTTGGATGAGTCGGAGGGTTCCCCCAGATCCCCCTCTGAGGATGTCTCTTTCTCAGACATCCTAGAGATCCTAAAACAGAGGGGAAATTGGTCCACTCTCAAACCTTCCGAGGACGAGTCAGTTTACCTTGACGCATTTGGATCTCGCCCTTCCACCTCCTGGGTGTCTCCCCCTTTCGACCCACTAATGGAGGTAGTGGCTAGAAAGGCGTGGGCAGCTCCTGACTCAATGGAACCTACCCCTAGGAGGCCTTCTAAATTTATTTCTGCACCAGAGGACAAGTCCTTTCTCACCAAAGGCGTTTCAGTTGATGCTATGGTGGTAGCAGCAGCCACTAAGAAGGAATTGGCTGATCCTTCTGTACCTGTTCATCCTCCTAACAAAGAGTCCAGGACCATGGACAGGTACGGCAAGCGGACATTTGCTTCAGCGACCTTTACTATGCGATCGCTGAACTATTTATGTCATTTCACCTGCCTTCAGAGGGACCTGCTCAAAGAGCTGGGTGAAACGGTACAGGATCCTTCTGCTGTGGGGTATCAGGACAAGATAAACTCCCAGCTGGCCACCCTGAACTCCAGTGTTAACTCTTCCATGCGGCTTATCTCTTACGCAGCTGATGGAGCGAGTAGGGCCGCTGGCACAGGTGTTGCATTGAGACGTCACGCTTGGATGCGACTCTGTAACTTTGCCGATCCCTTCAAGGCATCCTTCACTAACACCCCCTTTGATGGTTCAGAATTGTTTGGACCTCAGGTGAAGAATACCCTCACCAGATGCGAGCAAGATGGTAAGACTCTGTCTGCCATGGGAGTCCATTTTTCTACACCTTCTAGACCTTATCCTAAGGGACAGAGGGGTGGAAAGATGTGGTTCTGCAAACCACAGGGAGTCGTGCCTGCCGCACATGGTGAATTTCCCCCTAGAGGCAGAGGGGGGAATAATAACAGACGCCGCCCTAGGGGCAGAGGGGGTCCACAGAACCAGGGTTCCAGGGAATTTTTCCCTCACCAACCCTTTCAGCATCCCTGAGAAGCTGCCCGACTGTCCGCCTTCGGAGTCAGTCAGGGGAAGATTATCTCTGTACCCGGAAGCCTGGCAATCCCTTTCCCAAGACACATGGGTACAGAAGATCATATCCGAGGGTTACAAAATTCCCTTCACTTCCCCTCCGGTACAACCACCAAGACCCCTACCAGACGTACCACCCACACAAAGGGGTCAGGCTCAGCTACAAATAAAAAAAGCTGTTAACAAAAAGAGTCATCCAGGCAGTCCTAGCAGATCAGCTAGGATCCGGAATCTACTCCAAATTCTTTTTGGTACCTAAAAAGACTGGAGACCCATTTTGGACCTCAGCAGATTGAACAACTCTGTACAAAAGACAAAATTTCGGATGGTAACACTGCAGTCCATTCTACCCTTTTTGGGCAGAGACAACTGGATGTGCTCCTTAGACCTCCAGGATGCGTACTATCATATAAAGATACACAGGCGCTCCAGGAGGTTTCTCCACTTCCGGCTGGGAGCTAGTCATTATCAATTCAGAACCCTGCCCTTTGGTCTCACCACAGCCCCCTGGGTGTTCACCAAATGCTTGGCAGTAGTCATGGCTCACCTGAGACAAAAAGGATTCCAGGTGTTTCCATATCTAGACGACAGGCTCATTTCCGCTACCACCAAGCAGCATCTTATAATGGCCAGGGATTACACTATTCAACTTTGCAACAGTCTAGGTATTTCTATAAATTTTGCAAAGTCCTCCTTGTCACCTTGTAAATGTATAAACTTTATAGGCGCCGTATTAAACACCACAGAAATGTCTGCAACATTACCACCTCAGAGAGTGTCAGACATAAGGCGGAATGTTCAGTCCCTGTTTCAGCCCAACAGAGTTCAAGTCAAGCTAGTATTGAAAGCGTTTGGCCTCATGGCAGCAGCGATTCTTCTACTCCCATTAGCCCGCTTCCACATGAGGCTCCTTCAGTGGATGCTGTTTTCTCAGTGGTCCTTTCAACAGCTACCAATGACTCACAATATTTTGATAACCCCTTCTTGCAAGAATCATCTCTCCTGGTGGATGGTTTCCCCTCAGCTTTTTCAGGGCAGACCCTTTGTTCTCCCCCCCCCAGTTGCCACGGTGACAACGGATGCCTCCCTGATCGGGTGGGGGGGGCATTATCAGGGCAGGACGGTCCAGGGCACATGGCAACAATCAGAACGCCACCTGCACATAAATGTCCTGGAGATGAGGGCGGTGCTTTTGACGTTGCAAGCCCTTCAGAGCTCTCTTCCCACAGGGATTACAGCAATTCAAACGGACAATATGTCTGTAGTGTGGTACATAAACAAGCAGGGCGGAACAAAGTCCTATCCCCTATGTCGAGAAGCACTCAGACTTTGGCAATGGGCGATTTCCTCTCAACGGTTTCTGATAGCAATGCACATCCCCGTGAAGTCCAACGTCATAGCGGACAGATTGAGCAGAACTATCCTCATGCCTCACGAGTGGTCTCTAAATCAAGCGGTAGCAGACAGAATATTTCAGAAGTGGGGCCAGCCTTGCTGCGATCTTTTCGCAACTCCTCAAAACAGCAAGTGCCTCGACTTCTTCACACTCTTTCCTCTACCAGGCCATCCCCCCAGAGACGCTCTTGTTCACGTTTGGCCCCGGGGTCTTCTATATGCCTTTCCTCCCTTGCCATTGATCCCGCAATTAATTCAGAAAGCAACCGCATTGAGATCCAAAATGATCCTCATTGCCCCGTTTTGGCCTCGACAAGTTTGGTTTCCGTTTCTGCACAGTTACCTACTGGAACAGCCTTGGCATCTGGAACCCCTTCCGGATCTGTTGACCCACGGGCAAGCTGCATCAGTCTTCATTCCCTCAACCTCACAGCTTGGTTGCTCCACTTCCAGCCTTAGCCAGGCTTCCCCTTATTTCTCCTCCTGTTCGTGATATCATTCTAGCTTCCCATAAGTCCAATACTAGGAAGACGTATGCGAGTAAATGGAAGCGTTTTTCGCATTGGGCACAAACTAAGTCCCTAGATCCTTTTCATGCACCCATTCATAAGGTTCTAGATTTTCTGGCGGAACTTTTTCATTCAGGGTCATCGTCGGCCACTATCAGGGTGCAATTAGCGGCCATTGCTAATTTTCATGTTGGGCTCTCAGAAGCAAATATTATGTCCCACAAACTTTGTAAAGCCTTCCTCAAGGGCATCTTTTTGCTTAGACCTCCAGTTAAAGATCCACCCCCACAATGGGATTTGAATTTAGTTCTAACCTCATTGATTCTGCCTCCCTTTGAACCTGCAGCTTCTTGCTCCCTCAAGCTTCTTTCTTGGAAAACTCTGTTTTTAGTAGCCATAACATCTGCCAGAAGGGTATCGGAACTTCAAGCTTTGTTGGTCCGTCCCCCTTATTTGGTCTTTCACAAAGACATGGTAACTCTCAGAACAAACCCTTCCTTCCTACTGAAAGTGTCCTCGGAAACAAATCTAAACCACTCCATTGACTTGCCTTTCTTCTTCCCAGACTATGCTAACAGGGCTGAACAGAAATTACATTCATTAGATGTTCATCGCCAATTACGGTATTATCTAGACAGGACAAAACAACTCAGAAAGTCAGACCAGCTCTTTCTCTCTTATGCTGCAGGAAAGAAAGGGCTTCCGGTATCGAAGGTTACTCTTTCCAGATGGTTGACATCTAGTATTACCTTTGTCTATGAGTTGAGACACAGGCAACTTCCGTCTAGGCCTAAGGCTCATTCAACCAGAGCACTATCAACATCAACGGCATTTCAAGCAAGGTTACCACTAGATGCCATATGTGCAGCAGCTACATGGGCTTCCAAACATACCTTTATTGCCCATTACAAACTTGATATAGCCTCCAGAAATAGAGCTGACTTTGGTTCCACCATACTCAGGAGTCTGTTCCATTGAGCCACCCAGGACTTAATGTTAAGTTGTCATCCAGCAAGAATGAAGGCGAGAATGACAACTTAACATTAAGAAGTTATGTTCTTACCATAACGTTCCATGGTAGTTGTCTTCTTCTCGCCTTCTTTCTTGCGTCCCTCCCTCCTGCCCCCTAGCCTGGATAGACTTCAGGTCTCTGAGTCCTTCCATTTCTGGAGATATAACATGTTACAGTTTCCCAGTATCCTTAATGTTACTAGCAGGGAGCCCGCACTTGCAAATGAGGATTATGATATTATGATATTATATTTATACTATGTCTTAGCTTCCAAACGAGATCTGGGGAGTTAGTGCATGGTATTGTGGGTTATAGGGCTGCCTCGAGCCGGTAAAAATAGCTCTCGAGCTATAGTATAGGCCGAGTCGGAGCCGAGGATTGGCTCCGAACCCATCCAGCAAGAAAGAAGGTGAGAAGAAGACAACTAACATGGAACGTTATGGTAAGAACATAACTTCTTATTATCACACTTTCGGTGTTAAGTAGACTACCACCTATGTGGTAGCTTGTGGTACAGAGTTTTTACCAAAGGGGATGACAATGCACTTGAGGCCATGGCTTTGACACCAGGCAACTGTCTCCATGAGGTCCTTTTGTAGGATGTCCACATCATTAGGAGTTTCGATTATGGCTCCTGGTTTGCAGTCATCTGCGAACTTCGTTAGCCAAAGACCTTCTGTGTTAACATGTACTTCAGAGAAGTAGATACCAAACAGGAGAGAACCCAGGACTGAACCCTGTGGAACTCCACTTATCACTGGTCTGAAGTCGGATTTGGAGTCTGCTACTTTCACAGTGTGGGTTCTGTCAGTGAGCCAGTAGTCAACCCATTTTGTGACATAGGGATTTATACCTAGTTTAGTGAGTTTATCTATAATTGCAGAGTGGGAGATGGTGTCAAAAGCCTTGGCGAGATCTAGATAGGCTCTGTGAACCACCTTACCCTTGTCTACGGCTTTGGTGACTGCTTCAAAGAAGTCTGTCAGGTTTAGGAGACATGATCTGCCTTTTACAAACCCGAACTGGGTGGGATCCTGAGTTTGGAGATTAATAATGTCTTTGTTTATAAGATCCATGATGATACGTTCCATGGCCTTGCAGACCAGGCTCATTAGGCTAATGGGACATCATTTCCCGGGGTCCATGGTGGCTCCCCCTTTGTGGAGTGGGATAACCATCACTGTGCGCCATTCAGTGGGCACAAAGCCTGAGGTGAGGCTATGATTGAACATGGTGCTTAGGTGGGGTGCCAGTTCATTCTGCAGTTTGTGTAGAAAGCAGCCTGGGATGTTGTCAGGTCCCATGGATGCTGTGTTCTTGGCTTTGGAGAGTGTGTTTTTTACATATGCAGCCGTGATTACAGGAACTTTGCATTCTTCCGGTATAGAGATGGGCCCTTTAGGGGGTGAGAGGGGGGTAAACTTGGCACTGAACCTATCTGCCAGGATGTTGGCAATATCAGTTGGTTCTGTATATTTACTGCCATTGTGCTGTAACTCAGAGCAAATCTGAATGTTGCCATTGAGATTCCTGACATAGCTATAGAATGCTTTGTGGTTGTTTTTAGAATCAGTGGCAATTTTGTTTTCGTAACTAGCTTTGGAGGATTTTATGTTGGATCTCAGCTTCTTACTGAAGCTGACCAGGGAGTTCCTCCAATCATGGGATTTTACTCTTTTTTGCAACAGTTTCTTTCTTCTGTTGTAGAGTTTATTTATGGCAGGGGACCACCAGATTGTCTTCTTTTTTCGGAGGATAGCATCTTGGTTCTGTTAGGGATAGCACAATTCATGCACTTGTGTGAGTGCTTATAAAGTGCATTTGTGTAGGATTCAGTAGTCATACCTCTATTTTCCGTCTGCATGGGTGTCGTGAAGTTTGACACTTCTGTCTTAAGAAGTGTGAAGTTGGCTTTGGAGAAATTTTTTACGGTGTTTTTCCTAATGGGGGTGGGGGCAGAATGTGGATGTCTAGGGTGATTAGCCTGTGGTCGGATCTGACCAACGAGGAATTGACCTCTGGTGTGGAACACCGTTCACCCATGTTGGTAATAGCCAGGTCTAGGATATTGCTGCCCCTGGTGGGGGTTTGGATAAGTTGATCCAAGGTGTTGGAATTTATGAATTCCAGAAAACGTTGAGCAAAAGAGTTGGTACATGAGTAGTTTTCCCAGTTAATGCTGGGGTAGTTGAAATCACCCATTATTAGGGTGTTGGGATGTACCCTAACATTTTCCAGTGTATCAAGAAATGAGGAGTGGGAATCCTGGGTCTTGGTGTGGGATCTGTAGCAAGTTACAATTTGGATTGCGGTCCTGCCCAGAGTTAGTTGCACTTGGATAATCTCGGATGCATTATGCTGAGTAACTAGCCTGGAGGTGTGGATATCCTTAATGAATATGGACATGCCTCTGCCTTTAGTGTTTCGGTCCAGGTTAGGTGGCCGAAAGGTGTGGTATGAATTATAGCCTGGTAATGCAGGGGTGCTCTCTGGAGCCTTGAGCCAGGTCTCTATCACTGCACAGATGTCGATGTTCTTCATTTTAAGGAGTGCCTTGAGTAAATAAATTTTGAGGTTTAGACTTCTAGCACTGAGTAGCATTACCCTCAGATTTTGCTTGCTTGTACCTGTTAAGGTGGTGAGTTTGTCATTTGAACCTTGCCTAAAAAAGGCACTATAGGGGTGGCAAGAGCCTTAGCCAGTATCTGGAATCCCAAGGGCGACATGTGCAGGCCGTCTCTGGCAAAGCATCGTGGTCTGTCGATCATGTCATCCCAGGCAGACAGATACTGGATCCCCTTAGAATGACACCAGAAGCTTAGCCAATTGTTGAAGTCAGTCATTTTGTCCTTGTACTGTGGTATCATTCTGGGTGCTGTCCAAGGTATTTGTTCACATGTAGAAGTCAAACTTCACATCAGTGTTATGGAACTGAGGGCAGTCCTCCTCCTAGTGTTACAGGTATTCTAGGATGTACTTCCCACTGTTGTTATATCTGTACATACAGACAATGTGTTGATAGTTTGGTACATCAGCAAACAGGAAGGAACATGTTCCTGTCTCCTATGTTGAGAGGTCATGAGATTTTGGCAATGGGTGATGTCTTATCACCCCTTTCTAACAGCAATGCATATACTGGGATCATCAGATGTACTGGAGGACAAATTAAGCAGTGCCACACTAATGCCACATAAGTGTTCCCTCTGTCCTACAGTTGCAAGTTTGATTTTCAGTCATTGGGACCAACCTTGCTGCAACCTGTTTACATCCTACCTAAATAACAAGTACAGCAGTTAGTTTGCCCTGATCTCTCTGTAGGGACAGTCATAGAGAGATGCTCTAGTCCACAACTGGCTACCAGGTCTCAGATATGCCTTTCCCCCATTGCCATTGATAAAAATTTCATCCAGAAAGCAAGAATGTGCAAGGCCACAGTTATTTTCATTGCTCCTTTCTGGTCTCGACAAACATGGTTTCCCTTCCTGTGGCCTCTACTAGTACAACCCCCCAGGATGCTAGATCATTATCCAGACCTATTAACACACCCGTCTGGACTGCCTCCTCTAGACCAGAAATCCATGAAGTTAACTGCTTGGTTCCTGCAGTTCTAACTTTAGCCAGAGATGCCAGGCTTCCTACTTCAGCTATTCAGATCATATCAGCTTCTCAAAAACAGTCCACTGCAAAAGTTTACCATAAGAAATGGAAAATATTTCTCCATATGGCCTATGGCCAGAGGTTTAGATCCCTTCTCTGCCCCTATTGCTTCCATTCTGGAATTTGTGTTGGAACTTTTCCAGTTATTCCACTATCAGTGTGCAAATTGCAGCTGTGACATAATGAATGATGCATCTGTAGCTTCCTTAAGAGTTTCTAAGGCCTTCTTGAAGGGAACCTTCCTCCTACGGCCATCGCTAAGAGACCTAGTACTTCCATTGGACATTATCATATTACAGGCATTGACTCAGCCACCTTTTGATCTGGCAGCATCAGTTGATTTGAAATGTATCTCTTGGAAAACAACTTTTCGAGTGGCAGTTACTTCACCCAAGTGGATTTTAGAGATGCAGTCACTTTTCTGGTAGCCCCCCTTCTTGGTCTTTCAGAAGGATAGAGTTTAAGAACTAAGGTGTCTTTCCTTCCTAAGGTGGCATCCAAGACTAATTCAAATGTCAAAAAACCTACCAGTCTTTTTTTCCAAATTCTCAAACAAAGGTGAATACATTTTGTATAAGCTAGATGTTCATCATCAGCTTAGTTTTTAATCTTCGTAGGACCAGACCATTCAGAAAATCAATCTGATTATTTGTGGCTTTCTCAAAACCTAAATTGGGCAAAGCAGTGGCTAAAACTACTTTGTCTAGATGGTTATTAGAATGCATTTCCTTCATTTACAATAAAAAATGCTTGTCTTTACAATCTAAACTTAATGCTCATTCCACAAGGACAGTAGCCACATCAACAGCCTTTTCCAGTGGACTACCTATTAATGACATATACACAGCAGCTACATGGTCAATAGTTCATACCTTTGTGTTTCATTACAAGCTAGATGAACAATGTATGTCACGTTCATCCTTTGGTTCCACTATCCTCAGGAATAACCTTCCTTTATATCACATGGAAATTTGTCCTAAAGTTGAATCAGATGAAAACAGACAACACTGGATACAGAAGTTATGTACTTACCATAACGAGAGATCCACGTTATCTGATTTTTAGCTGGTTCAACCTCCCTCCCACCTGCTCCCTTCCAAATTGACACAAATGAGATTCTGGTGACCAAGCTGTCTCTGCCTTACCCTGTCTGTGAGCAGTCCTTACTATCTGTCTCTCCTAACCCTACCATTTTTTTCCAATATTCTGGATTTAGTCTTGAACAGGGTTTATATGATCAATGTACACATATATGAGCTTAGATTTGCATATATTATCTTAACTGGGAAAACTTCAGTCTAAGGTACTGAAATTCAGGGGATTATGGGTAAGAGAGGAAATCAGAGCCCTCGAACCGAAGAGCTTTGGAGTCGGTGCCAAGGTCAGATCCCACTGGATCTGATTTACTTATTTATATATTTATTTTACATTTGTTGACCGGGAAAAGTCTAACTGAGCTGAAAACAGCCCTTTTTCATCAGAGGCCCGGGGAGAAAATCTCCACATTATGCACTACATTAAAAGGTACATATTCTGATGATTAGATAACTAGGAAAATTTACATAAAATATTAAAACATTTTTGTTATATTTACAAGCCATCCTTATTTTACAGGAAATATGAGATGAACATAGTCTTACAGTCGTAGAGTATTCATTCTATTTAGAAAATTCTTTGTTGTCAGGTGACATTTTTAGAGTATTTTAAAAAGCCAAGAGTTTTATTAAGGCTTAAGACATCTAGGTTGAGTGTGACTGGTAGGGAAATTTGAGTGGGTAGGATGTAGAAACAGTGGAGAGTGGAGGATAAAGATAGGAGTAGTGGTATATGATTTGTAGGATGTTTGGGGATGTGGGGACATTTTAAGTTGGGTGAGAACAGAGGCATGACCAGAGAGTTTTTAAATGTTCTTTTGCAGCTACTTTGAATTTTTTGGTTGAATTAGTAACCCAATTTGCAATGGAAGTTTGTTCCATGCAGTACTAGGATGGTAACTGTACAAGTTGCATCCCATATTAGTTCTAGGTTTATAGATGAGTAGCAGGTCTTTATCAGAGCTTCAAAGTGATTTAGATGGAGAGCAGTGAGTTATATTGGAGGATAAATTAGGGCAATAGTTTGGTTGGTATAATATAGAATGTGTAATATGGAGTTGTGTAAGAAGAAGCAGGTTGGGTAGTTCCAGCCAATTTTGGTGCTTAAGTGAGATGCAGTTATGGGTTTTATAGGTATGTTGGGCAGAGAATCTAGCTACCTTGTTATAGGTTGAGTTAAGTTTAGCTAGGAGAGTAGTGCTGAGATTTGTGAGTATTTGAGAGCCATATAGTAGGCTGGGTAGGAGATAAGTATGAGATAGGATTTCTTTGGCTTTTGGAGTGAGGAACTTTCTGTTTCTGTATAAAAGGCCTAGTTTTTGATGAGTTTTCCTAATGCAATTATTGATGTGCAAGTCAGATTTGAGTTGATTATCAATGGTGACACCTAGGAGTTTGACGCTAGATTCTGGTACTATTGGTGTCTTATTTAAGGACAGTATGGTGAAGGTAGATAAGAGATGGTTAAGAGTTTTAGGAAGGAAGAGTAAGAGTTTTTTTTTGAGATTCAAGATTAATTGATTGTTGGTGAGCCATATTTCCACTGATGTAAAGGCTGCGTGAGTAGTAGAGATGAGACCAGAGGGAGAGTCAGAGATAGTGATCACAGTAGAATCATCTGCATATTGTATAAGAGATGACTGAGTGCAAGAAGTGTATAGTTGTTGTTGTTGTGTCTTTCGGCTTTTCCCGGTTAGGGATCGCCACAGCGGAAATCCGGTCTGCTAATGATTGGCAGTAGATTTTTATGTGCCGAGTTGCCGGCCCTGACACACAACCTTCAATGAAGGTACGCCCATTCACGCACGTCTCCACACAGAAGATGCTCTAGCTGAGAATCGAACGGGACAACGTCTTCCTGTGAGGCGACAATGCTACCGCAGCACCACCATCGCAGTTGAAAATATTAAATAGCAGCGGTCCCAGTATGGATCCTTGGGGAAAACCCATTTTTACAGGGAGGAGGGGAGAGAGTGCTGAGAGCCATTTCACTGTTTGTAATATATCAGTTAGATAGCTAGAAAACCAAGGGACAGTAGCAGGGGAGAATTTAAGATTAGTCAGTTTAGCTAGAAGTAGTGTGTGTGAGATGGTATCAAAGGCCTTCAAGAGGTCTAGAAATAAACAGGATACAAGTTTATTATCACGAGCTAGAGAAATAGTGTTAGTAAAGGAGATAAGGGCTGTAGTTGTACTGTGTTTTGGACAAAAACCTTGCTGGGTAGGAGTAAGTAGGTTTTTCTGTGTTAGGTATTGCAGCGTTTGCTTGTGTATACATTTTAAAAGTATTTTAGAGAGTCACAAAATGGCTATAGGCCTAAAATTAGAGATTTCCAAGGGAGTTACCTCCTTTGTGGATAGGCAGTGTGAAGAATTTTTTCCAGATAGATGGGACAGTAGACTCGGTGATAGATCGATTGATTAGGATAGATACAGGAAAAGCAAGAGTATTGGCAGCTAGCTGGAGGAAGTAGGAAGGAATGTTGTCAGCAGAAGTAGAGCAGGGTTTTAATTTGGAGAGAAGAGATTTGATAAAAGTAGTAGATACAGGTTGCAAAGAAAAAGGTTTAGAGGAGTTGGAAATAGGAGATGGGGCTGTGAGATTAGAATCATTAGCAGGGGGAGAGTTTGTATTAACCATCTTTGTTACAGTTTCTATGAAAAAGGTGTTAAAGATAGCGACAGTTTCTTCGGGTTTCCTATCTGGGTAGGGGTGGGGTTTCCAGGATGCAGTATTTGGTTGACTGAATTCCAAATTTATTTGGAATTTGATTGTAGTGTTTTAGGAGGGTTACAATAGAATTCCTTTTTGTCTTTAGCAATACATTTTTTTAGTAAAGTTTCTAAGCTCTTTGTACTTTTGCAATTCAGAAGGAGGTTTGTATCTCATCCAGATTTTCCACTGCCTATCCCTGTTTCTCATGAGGGAGCGGGTTTCTTTGGAGAGCCATGGGGATTCTTTTAATTTTATTCTTACAGTACAAAGGGGTGCAAGTGAGTTGAGTATATTAAGGAAGCTGGAGTTAAAGGATTGGACTGCTTCATCCAGAGAGAGCTCTTTAAGGTGCCTCCAATTAATTCTAGTGAGAAGGGTCTTAAAGAAGTCAGGAGAGAAGCTGGATAGTTTTCGACAAGTTAAGTATCTATGAGTTCTGGGAAAATGGGGAGTAAATCTTGTGACTTTTATTGCAGAGTGGTCACTAAGGGAATTGACTGATAATCCATAGCTGAACTGGATGAAAATCAGACAACATGGATCTATCATTTTGGTAAGGGCATAACTTTATAAATGCACGTTGCAGGCTACTGGGTATTTCCATTTTTCCATAGTTAGATGACTTGCTTATCATTGCAATGTCTTATTGAAAGTGTCAGGAATCTCTTACTTGGGAGATAGACTTCATCACAAGAGATTGTGTTCCTTGGGTGTCTGATAGACACCTCAGTGCAAAGAGTTTTCCTTCCACAGGAAAAAAATAGATCTGTATTTAAATCTATCCAAGGGTTTTTCCACTCAGACTATGGTCACTGCTTAGAAATACCTCAGGATTCTGGGGCTTGTGGCATCTGTGATTCTCATGATACCTCTGGAAAGACGCCACATGAGAAAGATGCAGTGGTATCTGAAGTCTCCCTGGTCCCAGCCCCAACACACATTTTTTTAGATTCCACTTATGGGATTTGTGAAATGAGAAATCACTTGGTGGAAATATCAAATATCCTTGAATCCAGGTCTCCTGACCTGCTTCAAAGCAGTCAAGTTGCTACAGACACCTTTATTTACACAACTGTGTTATATTTTTTTACTTCCTATAGCAATACAAATACATATATGCATCATTTAAAAAAGAAATTAATGACTGACTTCTAATTTTAAGGGAAATCTTATTCCATAATCTTTGAAGGCTATGTGTGTAATGTATATGATTTTCTTTATAATTCCAAAATTTATTTTTGTGTATTAGAATCCCTCATGTGGTTTTAGCTCTCCTTGAAGAGAAGTTAAGCACAGACTTTCAGATAAAACCAGATTAGAACCTGCCTTTTAGACAAGACAAAGGTCACCATAAAGTAGTTTGTAAGAAGCAAAATATAATGGCAAATCCAGAAACCTTTATGAGTAGTTCAAGTTTTCCGAACCCTGTTATTTGTCTACTAAGGAATTTCCATTTTTCAGGCTGTTGCTGGAACCTTGCTTAAAGGGCACAAAATGAATCACTGCACCTAATAATGGTTTATACAATGAGACATAAAATGGTGCAGGGATCTCTTTGGAGTGAGAAGGCATGATGTTTAGAATATGCTTTTCTGAATTTGGTAGATACATAGTCATTTAAGTTAAAATGTTTGTCTAGCATTGTCCATATGTCTTCAGGGTTGGTGTTTAATATTTGACCATTTATTTTGTAACTGTAGATGTTCACCATTAGCTCACTGTTGCAGTAGTCTAAGCTATAAGGGGCGCATCCTGCTAAGGATTGGACAGCTGGGAGAGGGGGACACATCCTGGCAAAATTCAGACAACCGATCATCTTCCAAAGTTTTAGGACACCTTCCACTCACCTTAACTGATGCTCAAGGAGAGCAGTATATAGTCAGTGGTTAGGGTGCCAAAATCTCACAACTTTCTTACTGTTGAAGAATGCTGTCTGCTGTGGCTTTGGGAGATTAATGGACAGTTAGGGCTTCTTCAAAGTTGGATCCCTAAGTACGCCTCTGGGGACTACCTTTCATTTTTACCCTTTTTTATGAGAACGTTTTCTGTTAAAAGTTGTTACAGCGGAGGTAGTGCTAGTGTTTTTGATGGTAGTCACTAAAACAAAATTTACCTCAGATCTTGCCTGTTTAGTAAAAAGGGAAGAGTGTAACACTTAGGTTCTGCTACTGGCTTGTCAGACACTTTTTTCAGTGAAGATATAGACCTGGGTCCTGGCTCCTAGGAAATTCTATCCCTAATCCACAAGAAGGGAAGTGTTGTACAGGAGAGTTTGGTCTTGACTCTAGCTTTCTCTATGTCTCGACGTCCAATGAATGACTACAGTGTGGCCATGTAAGGTTCCTCAGACCACTCTTCAGTTTCTCTCAATCCCTTTAGTGCTGCTTCTCTGGAAACTGATAAGGACCAAGAGGCAGGCATGATCTCTGTAGTTATTTGGCTATCTTTAGGCAAAGGAGAACCACTCATCAGCATCGGAGGAGCGAGCAGACATTATTCCTTTATGGAACAACTCTGGAGAGTGTAATTCTCAGGAAAAAGACCGTTTCTCAAGGTGATCTTTTTCACTAGGGTCTCTCAGGAAAAGGAAGCATAAAATTATGCATTTTTGTTCACCTGTGTCCCTTTCAGCTGGAACAGATAAGGTTAAATGTGTGGGTTTTGCTAAAGGTTTATTTTAACCTTTCAGTCATTACATTCTGAGTCTTTCTTTCATTTAAATGGAAAACATATTTTTCCCTCTTGCACCCACATTCTGATTCTCAGTTTGAGGGACAGAAATTAGATGTTGCACAATAATGTGCTACATAAACAAAAGGGGTGAACTAAATCCTACCCTGTTTGCAAACTAGCTGTGACAGCCTGGGAACTAGCAAGTCAGCACAATGTATTCATTCAGGCAACCTTCATCCTATCCAAGTAGAATGTTGTAGCAGACAAGCTCAGCAGGACCAGGACAGACCCCATGATTGGAAGTTGCACCCATGGGTCTTCTAAGAAATGATCCAACTAGGGGGAACTCCTCAAGTAGATCTGTTTGCCTCCTTTCAAAACAAGTAGTTAAAGAAATTCTGCTCTGTGATTGCTTGCAAGCAAGCCTGGAAGATATATGCCTTTTCATTTCCATAGAACGGAATGTTTCTGTATGCCTTTATACCCTTTCCTCTGTTAACCAGGGTTCTTCTAAAGATTCAGAAGGACTTCCCAAAAACTGTGGAGTTGACTCCCTCTTACCCCAGACAACAGTGGATGTTCATCATATTAATCATTGCTGTAATACCCTTAGCTTTATGGGTTATAAACTGCCAAGGATATAACCCATATAGCTGAAGATGCTGCAGCGGTGATCATTCAAACATCTATTGTTATAGTAAGCTTATTGACACAATTACTGTCTCCTTTCTTTTAATACTGGTCAGTGATAATTACCGCAAGTTTTTCCACAGACTGAATTAACAAACATAAGACAGTGATACACCCCATCCTGAAACGTCTTCAGTCAACTGCCTAGATGATAGCGTAATGATACTGTTTAGACACCCTTTTTCTGAGGATGTACCTCAAGTACTGAAAGAGGCTAAAAAAACTGTTACAAGGAAATCCTGCATGTGTAACTGGAAAGAAGAACCATGACCCTTTTAAAGTCAAGTTGCTTCTATTTCTTGATTGTGTGTGTGAGTTATTGTCCTCTGGTCCTTTGTACTCTGTGAGGGTTCATCTGTCAACCATTTCTGCTTAACTGCCCTTAGATTGTCCCTTTTTACCTGTCCTTAAGTCAGGCAGTTTTTGACAGTGTTTTACATATCCATCCACCTAGGAAACAGGTGACTCCTCATGGGGATCATAATTTTGTACTTGAAAAGCTGACTCTTCTTTCATTTGAACCAGGTCATCAGGCTAATTTGAAGCTATCATGGAAGACTGTTTTATTAATTAGTCTGATTTCTGCAAGAAGGTTTCTGAGTTACAAGCTCTTAAGGTGAGAGAACCATACCTAATTTTTCACAAGGACAGGATTTCCTTTGAGAACAAATCTTTTTTTTTTTATGACTGAAGTGGTTTCAGTTTCTCTGGAGCCAGTCTATGAATTTCCCTGTATTCTTTCCAGAACCTAAAAATAACAATCCAGTTATTACTTGCCTTGTGGTCTGGGAAGTTTGTGATGAGGAGTATCCTGGGGATACTCTCCTTTAGTGGATGGTCCCTCCTTCTCCAGCAAGACCGAGTTTTAATCCATCTCTGGTGTGCCGATGGTCCCTCCTTCTCCACCAAGACCGAGTTTTAATCCATCTCTGGTGTGCTGTGGTCAGGTATCCTGTTCATCACATCTACTTTGTTTTCAGCCCTCTAGTTGAGTAAAATTGAAGACAAATACTCGGTTCTCTTCATGTATTAACTAGTTTTTTTTTTTTTGGCAGATGAGCGCTGCTTAGTTGCTTAAACCTAAAAATAAGGGAGAATTATTCCTTCATTCTGTGGATGCCCACAAGGTACTCGGATACTACTTAGAATAAATCCTTCAGGAAAACTAATTAGCTGTTTGTCTGATATGAAGATAACTAAAAATGATCACCACGTGCACTAGAATCCATGCTACAAAGCCACTGCTGTCAGGAATATAAAAAGACCATTTATTTAAAAGTTAAACTTATAAAAAATAATAAAAAAGTTGATACTTTCATCTTTGACAATCTAAGACTTCATCAGAACCAAAATGCAAGTCATGTCCTTAAATAAGATAAGAATTATGACCTTACCTGTCAACAAACCAAACAAATAAGCCTGTTACCAATTAAATTCATAGCGCCGAAAGCACACATAAATGGTAGTGAAATATGCAAAGTAAATAATGTACAAATAAATTATATAAAAATAGTACTAAATTAATGTTACAGTTTCAGCTGAGACTGTACAGACTAATGTTAATATTAATAGATGTAAGGTAGAATTATAAATACAAGTGTAAATATTATATCAATTCTAAAAATACAAACTATAAATATGTAGACGTGTTCTTAATTTAAACTTTTACAGTTTAGCTGCTCATAGTTTTAATGTACTCTTAAGAGACATTTAATCTTTAATACCTGAATGTGTGATTTCATCTAATAGCCACTGTCAGTGTAATTCTTTATACTCAAATGTAGTCTCCCAACTTCCATCCCTAAAGGACATTTTCACCTCACCTTGTCAGTAATAAACAATATGAAGCTTTTGAAATTCTTGCAGTTAGCAGAATATTTATATAAAGCTTTAAAGACTTTTTTGTTTTAATGTTATAAAGAGATTTGCATATTCTTTGGTGCAGTGTTCTTTCAGTTTTCCCTACATAAAATGCCTCACAGGAGAGGCAACTAGCCAAATGTATGACTCATTTAGTTTTGCAGTTACATCTACCAGGATGAGGTAATATCCACAGATAAGAAGTTACCATATGTTAGAGGCCTTCGTTAATATATTTACATGGCTCACATTTGTATATTTTGTTCTCCTTATAATTAATGCATTTATTATTGTTCTCAAACATAGATTTTAAATTCTTACCTCTATGTAAATAGAAAGTGGTGTGTTCCCTAATTGGTGTTGACATTCAAGGAAATAGTGTTTTTCCAATTTTTGTTTATTAATGAATTGCTCAATAACCGTCTGAGTTTTACAATGCATACCAGGTACGATCATTACTGAGATGTAATGGGATCCTATCTCGCCTACATTCACAACAGATGGGTTCCGACTCGGCAACTAATACACTAGCACGAAGTCTCTCATTGGCTGGGCTACTCCCTATCCCAGGATGCACTACACCTGCTTCCCCAGATCTCGTTTGCCGCTTAACAAGCTGGACGTGGTCTCGACTTGGCTGGAGCTAAGTGGTTCTTTTTACCTTATTGGTCCTTGACCTAGGGAATTTTTGTCCATATTAACCAAACAGCTGTTTTAACAGCTATTTCTTGCTATTTCTTATTGTTTTTTTGTTGAGTGCTTGTTTCCAAAAAATTTAATTTGTTCAGTCGGGTAAGGCCCGTTTAAGTTAGAGGGCCTTTGCCCTATCTTTGAGTGCTATTAGGTTTTTATTAACTTTTGGTTAGTTGTTTTTCGGGCAAAGCCCGTTTAAATTAGAGGGCTTTGGGCCGTTAACTTGTTTCAAATTGTTGTGAGGTAAACTTTCACCAGTACTCGCGCCAGTGTGTCTCGCGCTTTTCAGTTGGCGCTTTTTGTGTATAGTGCTATATTTTTGTGGTAGACTAAGATTTCCTTAGAGTTTGTACTTGTTGTGGCCTGTATCATGTCTAAGGAACAAAAGTCAGGTTTTAAAAAATGCACTCGGTGCAAATATAAAATGTCCATTACAGACAGTCATTCAGTATGTGTTTATTGTTTGGGGCCGAAACATCTGCAAGAGACTTGTAGCGTCTGTCATGCGTTCTCATCTAGAGTTCTTCAAGAACGCAAGAACAAATTAATATTGAAAGGGCTTATCAAACCTTCTTTTGAGGAAGCCTTAGATCTTCCTGTTGCTTCCAAAAAGAAAAGATCGTCGGCTCCGACAAGTCCGTCGGAGCCGACTTCTAAAAAGACAAAATTGACCTCTTCTTCCTCGGCTCCACTGACTTCGGGGCCGAGGGTCGAAGGGTCTGCCTCGATACCTCCTACCTCGGCTCCATTGCCTTCGGAGCCGCAAGTTGGAGTATCGAGAGGTGAATCACCTCCATCGGTTCCAATGGCTTCGGAGCCGGTGGAAGTGTGCAGCTCAGACTCTTCCCCCTCGGCTCCGAAGAAGGCTCCTTCGGTGCCGATGGAGGTCCATGCTGTGGTGGAGTCGGCGCCGATAGCATTGGAGCCGTTTCGGAGCCAGTCCCCTTCTCTCTCGGAGCCGAGAGGAAAGTCTTCTCGATTGTCTACCTCCTCTAAATCATCGAGACTTTCAGATTCGGACCTGGATAGGGTTTTACAGAGGCTATTCCAATCTCCAGTGTTTACTAAATTGGTCTCGGCTCCAGCACAGTTAGCTTCGGAGCCGATCCCCCCTCCAACACATTCGATTCCTCCTCCAACCTCCTCGGAGCCGTTGGAGTCGGTGGTGGTGGAGCAATGCGGAGCCATACGGTCGGAGCAGAGACCCCTTCGAGGTCTCTCGGTTCCGACTGTGCTTCCTACCCTGTCCTCCGGTTCAGGGTTTGGTACTGCGACCTCTTCAGCCGGGCCCGAGGGGAACACTTTGGGACTGGGTGCTTCGGTGCCTAGTCTTCCTCTCGGAGCATCGGCTGCTGGAATTCCCAGTGCCATCGTGGCCTCTAGACCAGTGACCTCCTTGGATTCTGGAGGTCCGGCCTTTGAGGCCATGAGGAGCGCGCTGGCCATGCCTTTGCCGGTTCAGCAAGATTCTACCTCACCGTCCCTAGATTTGGAGACTGGTGCCTCTGTTGCATTGCAGCCCCCCGGCAGCGGGGCCCCAGGGCCTGAGGATACCCCCATCGGGGGTTCCCTTCTTCCGGGTGATCCGTCCGAAACTGCTTCGGACGAACCCCCACGGAAGAAATTGTGTAAGAGGAAGCACGTAGACTCCCAAGATGAGTCTGTTACATCGGATACTGACCTCAATGATGCAGAAGGGTCCCCCAAATCATCTTCGGATGATATCTCCTTCTCAGATATCTTGGAGATTCTGAGACAGAGAGGTGACTGGCAAGCCAAAACCCCTTCAGCTGAGAAGTCAGTCTTCCTCAAGGCCTTTGGGGCCCAGCCTTCCGCCTCCTGGGTGTCTCCGCCCTTCGATGAACTCCTTGATTTGGTTTCTCGAAGGGCGTGGGAACACCCTGATTCTGTGGAACCGGTGCCTGCGAGGCCCAATAAATTTGTCAGCCCCCCCAGAAGGAGTTTCTCACAAAGGGTGTGCCTGTAGATGCTTTGGTGGTGGCTTCTGCCACACAGCAGGACGTGGCAGAGGCTTCGACGTCTGTTCATCCTCCTAATAAGGATTCTAGGAGTATGGATAGGTACGGGAGCGTACCCTGTCTTCAGCGGCCTTTGCCTTACGGTCGCTGAACTACTTATGTCATTTTACGAGGCTCCAAAGGGATCTTCTCAAAGAGCTAAATGACTCTCTTGTTGGTAACCTACCTGAGGCGCTGGCCCCAACTGTTGGCGCAGATGACTACCCTTTTTCTATTGTTAACTCGTCCATGAGGCTCATTTCATATGCGGCCGAAGGCGAGTAGAGCAGCGGAACAGGCGTTGCCCTCAGGAGACAAGCCTGGTTACGCTTGTGTTCGTCATGGAGGCCTTCAAGTCTTCCTTCACGACGCCTTTGATGGGTCATCTTTGTTTGGACCCAAGGTGAAGGACACACTAACTCGGTGCGAGCAGGAGGGCAAGACTTTGACTGCCGTTGGGGCCCGATTTTCCGCCCCTTCTAGGCCTTACCCCAAGGCTGGGAGAGGAGGAAAAATGTGGTTTAGAAAATCTCAGAAGTCTTTCCCTACTCCACCCAGTGATTCCCCCTCCAGAGGCAGGGGGGGGGGGGATTTTGGAAGACGCCGCCCCAGAGGTGGCAGAGGCCCCCGTAACTCTGGAGACCGTGATTCCTTTCGTGGTTCTTCATACAACCAGCATTCCTGAGTGGTTGCCCGACTGTGCAACTCCGGAGCCAGTCGGGGTCGCTTTGCGGCGCACCCACAAGCTTGGGAATCCATAACAAGCGATCAGTGGGTGCTTTGCATTATTACCGGAGGTTATATCATCCCCTTCAACAAACCCCCCCTTTCTTTAAGGGAAATCCCGGACGTACCACCCAGTCAGCGGGATCAGGCAGCATTAGAGGTTTCAAAGCTGCTAGAAAAAAGAGCCATCCAGCCTGTCCCCATCGACCAGATCGGATCAGGAACTTACTCAAGATTATTTTTGGTACCAAAAAAGACAGGGGACTTCAGGCCCATTTTGGACCTCAGTTCATTGAATCGTTTCAGAAGAAGTCCAAATTCGAATGGTCACTCTTCAATCTATTCTTCCTTTGCTGGAAAAAGATGCATGGATGTGCTCCATAGATCTCCAGGACGCTTACTATCACATTCCCATAGCTCAAGAGTCCAGGAGACATTTACGCTTCCGCCTCAGAGTCAGTCATTTCCAATTCCGAGCACTGCCCTTTGGTCTCACCACAGCCCCCAGGGTGTTCACCAAGTGTCTGGCAGTGGTAACTGCTCACCTGAGAAGTCTGGGATTCCAGGTGTTTCCTTATCTAGACGACTGGCTCCTTACTGCCACCTCCGAGCATCTACTACTCCAAGCGCTCAGAGCCACGTTCACCTTGGGCCGTTTCTTGGGGATCACGTTCAATTTGCAAAAATCTGTACTACAGCCATCTCAGCGTATTACTTTCATAGGCGCAGACTTAGACACAAAAGAATGCGCCTTTTACCGGCAGCAAGAATTCAGGTCTTACAAGATCAAGTCAAATCCTGTCTTCCCTACAAAGAGCCCCGGCCCATCGGATCCTACAACTGTTGGGCTCGATGGCGTCAACCATACTTTTAGTTCCCTTGGCCAGACTTCACATGCGAATTTTACAATGGCTACTGTCGGTTCAATGGTCTTATCAGGAACTTCTCTTGAACCACTTAATCATAATCACGGAAAGTTGCCGTCGAGATCTGCATTGGTGGCTTCTCCAATCAAATCTCGACCAGGGGCGACCCTTTATACCTCAACGTCCCGTTGCCACTGTGACTACGGACGCCTCCCAGGTAGGGTGGGGGGGGTCATTACCTGGACAGGTCGGTCCAAGGCACATGGCAGATCCAGGAAACGCATTTGCATATCAATGTCCTGGAGATGAGAGCGGTACTATTGGTACTCCAAGCTCTCCATCACGCTCTCCCACAGGGCCCGATTACTATCCTATCCGACAACATGTCGGTGGTGTGGTACATAAACAAGCAAGGTGGAACCAGGTCTTACCCACTATGCAGAGAAGCCATGAGACTTTGGCACTGGGCGGTAGCTACCAACCGCTTTCTAATGGCAACGCACATACCGGGAAGTCCAATGTGATTGCGGACAGATTAAGCAGGACCATTCTTTTACCCCACGAGTGGTCCCTCAACCAGGGTATAGCTGCGAAAATCTTCGACAGATGGGGTCTTCCTTGCTGCGACCTGTTTGCCAGCCCTCACAATGCGAAATGCAGAGATTTCTTCACACTGTTCCCTTCTCAGGGACAGATTCCCAGGGACGCTCTGACTCACATTTGGCCCCGGTCTTCTACGCCTTCCCTCCGTTCCCCCTCCTACCGAGGGTGATACAGAAGGCCATTTACATGGAGAGCGAGATGATTTTGATTGCCCCGCACTGGCCTCGTCAAGTTTGGTTTCCTTTCCTACAGAGGCATGCGATAGAAGGTCCATGGTTTCTGGATCCGGTGCCAGACCTGTTGACTCATCAGTCAGGACGGCTTCACCCGTCTCTCAGGTCCCTGAAGTTGGCAGCATGGTTACTCCACTTCCATCCTTAGTCCGAGACAATGCTCTTTCCGGACGTGGTCCACATACTGTCTTCTTCTCATAAATCTTCCACCATCAAACTTTATTCCAGTAAATGGAAAAGGTTTGCCTTCTGGGCTCAAGAATGGGGTATAGATCCTCTCACTGCACCAGTATCGGAGGTTCTGAATTTTCTGGCCTCCCTTTTTCAGTCGGGCTCTTCAGTTTCTACCATTAAGGTTCAGTTAGCGGCGATCTCTAATTTTCATGCTTCATTTGAACCTTCATTGATGTCTCACAAACTTTGTAAGGCTTTCCTTAAAGGGGCTTGGCTCCTTAGGCCTCCTTTATCTCATCCTGTCCCCTTGGGATTTGAATATGGTTCTTGCTGCCCTAACTGCCCGTCCTTTCGAACCAGCTGCTACTTGTGATTTAAAATTTCTGTCTTGGAAAACGGCCTTTTTAGTAGCCATAACGTCTGCTAGGCGAGTTTCAGAACTTCAAGCTCTTTGTTCTGATCCTCCCTATTTGATTTTTCACAAGCATAGAGTTTCATTGAAATTAAACCCTGCATTTATACCAAAAGTGGCCTCCTCTTTCTGTATTCAACAAACTATAGAACTCCCTGTCTTTTTCCCAGAATTCTCTAATAACGCAGAATATACTTTGCATCAATTGGACGTACATAGACAACTGCGTTTTTATTTTAATAGAACCGCTCAAACGCGGAAATCAAATCAATTGTTTGTTTCCTTTGCAGTGAACAAATTGGGTCAACCAGTAACAAAAACCTCCATTTCTAAATGGATTAAAGATTGTATCATTTTTATTTATTCACAGGCTAACAAAGACCTTCCCTTTCCAGTCAAGGCTCATTCTACCAGGGCAATGGCTACTTCCGTAGCTTTTCACTCCAAGTTATCAATAGATGATATTTGTGCTGCGGCAACCTGGACTTCTCCGCACACTTTCATTTCTCATTACAAATTGGATGTGGTTTCTCGAGGCAGAGCTTCCTTTGGTTCCACAGTTCTCAGGAGTGTGTTCCAATGAGCCACCCGGGATGTAGGTGCTAGGGACGCTGTCCCATTTGTTGTGAATGTAGGCGAGATAGGATCCCATTACATCTTTTAGTTATGTACTTACCATAACTTCGGATGTATGGGATCCATCTCGCCTACATTCATAAGTACCCACCCTCCTTCCCCCTTCCATGCGGATTTAGAGGAGCTGTAGTCACTTTTTTCTTGGCGATCTTTCTTGAAGAACTTTAGTTGGTTATAGTGACTACTAGTTTTTCTGTGTTTGCATGGATGTATGAAAGCGAACAAACAAGATCTGGGGAAGCAGGTGTAGTGCATCCTGGGATAGGGAGTAGCCCAGCCAATGAGAGACTTCGTGCTAGTGTATTAGTTGCTGAGTCGGAGCCGATGGATCGGCTCCGAACCCATCTGTTGTGAATGTAGGCGAGATGGATCCCATACATCCGAAGTTATGGTAAGTACATAACTAAAAGTTATAGTTCTTCCCTTTTGGACTGTCCATCAGTTTTTTTGTTATTTAATATTCTGTTGGATGAGCTATTTAATATTGAAAGGAAGTCATTTGGTCTACAGGTTAAGACTTCTTTGGCTCTTTCTTCGATCATACTCAAAGGGTAGTCTCTGTTTAAGAACATTTGACCTGATGTTGTTAATCTTCTTCCCATTCATCACTGATGGGTTCGGTTCCAAGCCCTCGGAACCGAGTCGGTGTAATACCAAACTCTTGTACACCAAAAACTCTTGAGCTAAGCTGCTACTCACAACGCCCTTCTCCCAGTTACCTCATTTGCTAAGTGTCATGTTTTTACAAATTTTGCTGCATTTTGAAACTTTTTTCTAATCTAACTCATTTTTCTACCCTATTTCTCTATCTAACTCTACCCATCGGGTATTTCTTATGCCATCATTGGTAGTGCCCTCTCCTACCCTTGTGGTATTGTTTGATACCATTGTTGGTATCTTCCTTTTCTGCTTCTTTTTTCTATACTTTCTAGCAGTAATTTGTTTGTTTTCTTTTTGTGTGTTGGATATGTCTGAGAAAAAAGGGACTTCGGGGTTCAAACATTGCACTTCCTGCAATGGCAAACTCCCCAACAGCGACTTACACAATGATTATGTCTATTGTCTGGGGGTTTCTTACCTCTCTGTGAAACCTCCTTGCCAGATTTGCCTGAGTTTTAGTCAGCGGATGCAGAATGAGAGAAAACAAACTTCTTTTGAAAGGCCTATTAACCTCACCTTTCTCAGAGGTCCTTTCTGTGTCAGAGGTCTCAACCCCTCCAATGAAGGACAAAAAACATCCACATTCTGATCCCTCTTCACCGGCTGGTGATAAGGGCAAGTCCCACAAACACAAGGCCCACAAATCTTCTAAAAAGGACTTTGCAGAGGAAAGTCCTACTGTCCACCCAACCAACAGAGAGTCCTGGGCTGTGGACATACTAGGGAAGTGACCTTTGCAGTCAGGTCTCTGAATTACTTGGCACATTTCATGAGGCTCCAAAGGGATCTGATCTCCGAACTTTCTGGAGCCCTCACGGGTCAAATTTCTGATGGGGCACGAGACAAGGTTGCCTCTCAAATTGCCACCCTTGAGTCAATCTCCAACTTGTCCATGAAGTTGCTCTCCCTCGCAACCAAAGGGGCGGCTAGAGCTGCGGGTGCAGGCGTAGTCATGAGATGTCATGCCTGGATGCGCATCTGTGACCTCACTGACTCCTTCAAGTCCTCCTTTTTGAACACCCCTATTGAACCATCGTCCTTGTTTGGTTCTAAAGTAAAGGACACACTGGCCAGGTGAGAGCAGGACAGAAAGACCTTGTCTGCCATTGGCCTACGTTTTTCCAAGCCTTAGTGTTCTTTTTCCAGGAACCAGAGTAGTGGGAAAATATGGGACAAAAAATCTCAAGGTCCTTTCTGCAACGCATGTGGTGAAGATCACCCTAAAGGCAGAGGGGGTTCCTATGGTGGAAGATGCTCCTTTAGGGGCAGAGGGGGTCCCTGAAATCAAGACTCCAGGGATTCTTTCTCCGGGCGGTCTTATCAACTCTCCTGAAGCGTCGTCCTATTACTTTCCTCTGGAAGCAGTCGGGGCTCGTTTTTCTCTGCACCAAACTGCCTGGCACTCTATTACAAATGATCGGTGGGTGCAGAGAATAATCTCCAGAGGCAATTACATCCCTTTAACATCACACCCAAAACCTACAAAGAACCTTCCTGATGTTCCACCCAGTCCAAGGGAAGAAGCGGCTTCAGAGATAAGAAAGCTGTGTCAGAAAAGAGTCATCCAACCAGTCCCCCCAGACAAATGCGGATCTGGTTTTTACTCAAGATTCTTTCTGGTGCCAAAAAAGACCAGGGACTGGAGACCCATTTTGGATCTCAGCCATCTAAACAAGTCAGTGGTTCAAACCAAGTTCCACATGGTCACTATACAATCCATTCTCCCTTTTTTATGGGAGGAAGTTTGGATGTGCTCGATAGACCTCCGGGATGTGTACTACCGCATCGAAATTGTCAAAAGCTCCAAGAGTCTCCTTCACTTCCGGCTAGAAGCCAATCATTACCAGTTCAGAGCCTTGCCATTCAGTCTCTTGATGGCCCCCAGAGTGTTCACGAAATGCCTAGCAGTGGTGACAGCTCATCTGAGACTTCAGGGATTCCAGGTGTTTCCATATTTAGAAGATTTGCTCCTCTCCACCCCACCAAGCATCTCCTGACCATAGCCCTCCGCTACACTCTTTCACTGGCGGAGTCTCTAGGTATCACAGTCCATTGGGAAAAATCCAATCTACAACTTACCCAACAACTGGAATTAATAGGGGCAGTTTTCAGTACTCGAACAAGCCTGGTATCTCTTCCAACTCACAGGCTTCAGAGGTTAAGATTACAAGTACAAGTGATACTCTGTCAAAGAAAGGTGTCAGCAAGAGAAGTACTCCAGGCTCTGGGGTCTGTGGCTGCGGCCATTCCGATTGTTCCTCTGGCAAGATTACTTACGAGACTGTTACAATGGCTCCTTTTGTCCCAATGGTTGGCAAATCTTCACCCCCTAAACTCACAGATTCTCATCACCAACTCCTGCAAGCAAGATCTTCTTTGGTGGATGAGGCCAGATGAAAATCTTTCGTGTCGCCCCTTCCAGATCCCTCAACCCAGCCCCACGGTGACCACGGACGCCTCCCTGATAGGTGGGGGGCCATTTTCAGGGAAAGACAGTCCAAAGCACATGGTCCAGCTTAGAGGCCAACTTGCATATCAGTGTTCTGGAGTTGAGAGCGGTGCTGTTGGCATTGCAGGCACTACATCCACTCCTTCCATAGGGAAAGATTGAGAGTCAATCAGACAAACAAACAAACAAGGAGGGACTAAATCCTACCCCCTGTGTTAAAAGGCCATGAGAATTTGGCACTGGATGATAGCTTCCAACTTCTTTCTTATAGCAACGCATATCCCGGGGAGCTCCAACGTGATTGCGGACAGGCTAAGCAGATGCATCCTTCTTCCACACAAGTGGTCTCTCAATCCAAACGCGATGGCTGAAATTTTCAGCTGTTGGGGCCAGCCTTGCTGCGATCTCTTTGCTTCCCCTTCAGACAGCAAATGCAGCAGCTTCTTTGCCCTTTTTCCCCCAGAAGGGGAGTCACCGAGAGACGCTTTGACTCACGATTGGCCCACGGGTCTCTTCTATGTTTATCCTCCAGTTCCCTTGATACCCCTATTTTTGAAAAAAGCAATTCGGTCGAGATGCAAGGTGATCCTCATTGCCCCATTCTGGCCTTGACAAATGTGGTTCCCCTTCCTCCGGCCTCACCTATTACAACCTCCATGGATCCTGGACACTCATCAGGACCTAATCTCTCACCCCCAAGGGTTGACTCCTCCAAATCTGTTCACTCTCATGCTGACAGCTTGGTTTCTCCACTTCCGTTAGTCGCCTGGCAGGAAACCCTCTCCTCACCTGTTTGTGATATTATTCTGGCCTCCCATAAGGTTTACTCTCTGGTGTAAAGAACAGATGTTAGACCCTTTCTCAGCTCCTGTATCTGTTATACTTCAATACCTTTTGAGTTTTTTGAGAATGGAGCATCAGCTTCTACTATTCGAGTCCACTTGGCAGCTGTCTCCAATTTTCATAACGGTCTAGAAGGCATTCCACTTATCTCCACCCACATTTGCAAGACCTTTCTCAAAGGAGTTTTCCTTAGCAGACCCCCAATCAGGCAGCCTGTAGAGACATGGAATCTCTCCCTCTGGTATTACAGTCTCTCTCTTTACCCCCTTTTGAGCCTGCTGCAAAATGTGACCTTAAATTTCTATCATGGAAATCTCTATTTTTGGTGGCGGTCACATCAGCTAGACGGATATCGGAATTATAAGCCTTATGCATCAAGAGTCCATATTTAATCTTTCATAAAGACAGAGTATCTCTTCGTACTAATCCATCTTTTCTCCCCAAAGTGATTTCTGATTTCTCTGTCAACCAGTCCATTGAGCTCCCAGTGTTTTCCCCAAATTATTCCAATAAAGGAGAATACTGTCTACACTCATTGGATGTACATAGACAATTATGTTTTTGCTTGGACAGGACTAAATCTTTCCGCAAGTCGGATCAACTTTTCATCTCCTTCTCTGGTCCAAAAATGGGATGTGCTGTATCAGAAGTCACTTTATCAAAATGGCTCAGAGATTGTATTACTTTTTCATACTCACTGGCAAATGAACCTAAAGCTGTTAATATCAAAGCTCATTCAATGAGAGCCATAGCAACGTCTGTTGCTTTTCACTCCAGAGCTTCTATGGACAACATTTGCTCATCAGCCATTTGGGCTAAACCCCATACTTTCATCAAACATTACAAATTGGACATGGTCTCCAGGGGAAGAGCTGCCTTTGGCTCACTGGTACTCAGGAATGTTCTTCCATAAGGGCCACCCAGGTTTTCAAGTAGCTTGGGATTCTGTCCCATCAGTGATGAATGGGAAGAAGATTAACAACATCAGATAAAGAAGTTATGTGTTGTTGATCTTCTTCCATTCATCACATCCCACCCTCCGTACCCCACCAAAGGCTCAGGGTTTCTGCGCCGAAATGGCCTCTGCTTTTACTTCTATATGTTGCATGCAAACTCGATCTGAGGTAATTGGGAGAAGGGCATTGTGGGTAGCAGCTTAGCTCGAAAGTTTTTGGTGTACCCGAGCTTGGTATTATGCCAACTCGGTTCCTAGGGCTTGTAACCGAACCCATCAGTGATGACTTCACTTCAGTAACTTCGTTTTTCAGTTTTACTAAGTCATTGACAAAGGTGGTATCATCACTTGTAAGTCTAGATAACCTAGTCATTTGACCTTTGATCAGGTTTCTGTTTTGCCTGATATGGTGATTGCTTGTAAAAGAGAGATATGCATTTGAAAATGTTCAATTCTTAAAAATGTTAAACCTGAATGTAGAGAGATTGTCAAAGTTGAAAGTAGTCAACCTTTTATTATTTTGTATAAGTTTAACTTTTAAATAAATGGTCTTTTTATACTCTTGATGATAGTGGCTTTGTAGAGTGGATTCTAACATGCTTGGCTGTGGTTTTGGTGTTCTTGGTTTAAGCATGCTATCAGTTGTTTTTAATGGACATTTATTTCATCTTATGAAGATAAGATGGGCAGTATCAAGGCACATTTTATTAGAGCTTTGGTTTTTACAAAGGCATCCTGGAAAAGGGTGGACTGTAGAAGTATTGTGGAGGTAGTGATCTGGTCTTCTTTACATACTTTTACAAAGCATTACACAATGGATTCCTTTTCCAGGTGCAGGGCTGGCTTTGCTAGCACCATTCTCTAAGGGCTCCTGGATCCTTATCCTTCCTCCTCCCAGGTTGGATAGGTTGTGGTACTCAACCCATATAGCCAAAGGCTACTGAAGTGGTGAGAATAATGAACATAGTACAAATTCTACATGTTGCACTTACCATAACAATAGATGTTCAAATTCCTCACTGCCACAGTAGCTGCACCCATCCTTCATCTACACTGACATTCCAAGAGGCTAGCCAATCAGCAGTCAGAGTGTAGTTGTAGTAGAGGGCCAGAATTTTGTGAAGCTGGATGGTTGTTTTATCCTGGTCAGAATATATCCTAAATATCCAGATGTTACTACAGCAGTGAGAAATTTGAAAATCTGCTGTTAAGGAAAGTGCAAATTACACAACTGTACAATCTGATGTTGTCCTTTTCATTCTACCTCAATGCACGGGTTTGGATCCATTCCTCGGATCCGACTCGGCCACATATTACAGACTTCGGATCCAGCTGTCTAGCTCCTCCATCTACCCATAATGCACTATTCCATCCCGATTACCTCAGATCTTGTTTGCTGCCATCGCGAACAGATGCAGATTCATCTCTTAAGTTGTAATAGTGGTTTTGTGAGTTAATTTATTCATCTGTTAATCTAATCTAAAACCTATGCTACGTCTCTCTTAGCATTTTCAGAGGTCATTAGCAGTTTTAGCTAGCTTTTGTAATACTATCCTTTTCTCTTTTCTACTATTCAGCTGAATAGTAAATCATGTGTACCATTATTGGCATTTCTTTCCCTACACCTACCCTTCTGTCAAGGTATCTCTCTGATCTACCATTGCTGGTAGTTAGGTATTTTCTTTCCTTTTGATTGCAAAAAAAAAAAAAAAAAAAAAAACCTTCTTTTTGGTATTTTCATTGCTGATTTTTTTCTTTCTTTTCATATTAACATGTTGGATAAACTAACTGGATTCAGGAAATGCACTTCTTGTTGGCATAAAATCCCTAATTCGGATCCCCACAAGGAGTGCGAGTACTTCCTTGGAGCTAGGCACTTGGACACTTCATGTTTATTATGCTCAAGCTTTAATCTCAGGGCCTTGGCAGATAAGTGAAACAAACTGATTTTGAAGGGCTTACTTCCAGCTACATATTCTTCGTGGGCTCAAACCCCCACCAGATCGAGCAAGCCAGCTCTGTTGGACCGTAAGAAATGCTCCCACCAAAGTACCCAAGGTCTTTTGTTGGAGCCACCAGCTAAGACGAGAAACACTTCGGATCCAACATTACCAGTTCTGAAGGTCTGATCCACGGATCTGAAACACTCAGATCTGAAGGCTTTGGCTCCTGCCATTATCTCAGTATCTCCTTCCAGTGCACCCTGGGATCCTAGGTCCTCAAATCTAAACCCAGCTACATCTCACAGGAGTCTTACTCCAGACTTTGCTATAAAACTCATATTGCCCACCCTGCCTTCTCCATTGTTTCAACCTCCAAAGAAACACTCAATGACACCATCCACTACTCCCTCTAGATCCTCCAGAAGTTTGTTGGAAGCAGATATGGCTAGAATGATGAGAACATTTCTCACAGTTCAGATCCAGATGGGGATCTTATCAGCTCCATTCTCTGTTGGATCCATGAGTCTTCCTATGACGTCCAAGACTATTTTATCTCCTTCTCCAATCTGTCCAGTCGTTTTGGAGTCCCAGGATCTGAAATCCCCAAGAAGTGCAGTGTCGGAGATGAGGGAGGTCTCCTTTTGACTCTGACTATATCCCTGGTTAGTTCTGTTCTGATTCCCTTGGATCAGAATGGGTCCCAGAGCCGAAGTGTCGGATTTGAGGGTCTGGGTTTGGCTCCAATTTTGTTGGATCCATCCATTCCCCTTGCAGCGTCGGCTCTGGACAGTTTGGATCTGGTTCCATCCTTGAGGTGTGAATCTGAGGGTGGCTGAGATCTATCTGCATCAGGAGTTTCAGCTTAGAGAGGGCAGATCGAGGCTTCTCCTGGTCCATCTGCTTTTGATGTGGTGGAAAGGGATTTTCTCTCTCTAGAGAGCTGGCTTCTCATTTTTTGGATCTTACCCCATTTCTCTAATCGATTCTGAGCTCTGAGACAATCAGAACTACTCAACAGGGACAGCCATTTGCAACAACCATCCAATTTGCTCCAACAGAGAAAGTTCCCCTCTCTTCTGACACCTCCCCTGAACATCCCACAGAGGAGGTACCTAAGAAGAGAGTATGCAAAAGCAGGTACATGGACTCCCTGATGGAGTCTTTCATGGAGGATACCAGTTTTGATGAAGGAGATGGGTCCTCCAGATTGCCATCGGATGACATCTCCTTTGGACACATTTTGGAGATCCTTAGCCTGAAAGGTGATTGGTCGTCTGAAAATCCTTCTCCTGAAGAATCGTTATTTTTGGTTTTTGGAGGCTTTTGTTTCTGGCCCATCTATGTTTTGGGTTACCCCCCGGCGAATGAACTAATTGACCTAGTTGCCTACTGGGCTTGGAAGGATCTGGATACAATCAAACCCATTCCAAAGAGACCTGACACATTTTTAGCCCCTAAAGAAAGACGGACCCCACTGGAGCAAAGGAGTACCAGTTGATGCTCTGGTGGTGGCTGCAGCCACCAAGAAAGAGCTAGCAGACCAGAGCTCTGCTCTCCAGCTGCCAAACATTGGACAGATTTGGAGAGAGAGTCTTTGCCTTGGCAATCATTTCCCTGAAGTCACTAAACTGTCTGGCACACTTTACTAGACTTCAGAGGGATTTGACCGAAGAGCTATCAAATACTCTCTCAGAGTCCATGCCTGCTGAGGATTTCAAAAGAACATCCTCCCAACTGACCACTCTCTTATCCATATCAAACACTTCAATGAGGTTGATCTCTCACAAAGCTGAAGGTACGTCACAAGCAGCTGGATCAGGCATTGCCATAAGGAGACATGCCTGGATGCAGCTGTGTGACTTTGCAGAGCCTATCAAGGTGTCCTTTATCAGTGCCCCATTCGATGGCAATTCCTTGTTTGAGCCATCAATATACTTACCTGCAGCGAACAAGATGGAAAGACTGTCTGCTGTGGGAATCAAGTTTTCAACCACCTCAACGAACCTTCCCCAGGAATCAGAGATGTGGTAAAATGTGGTCAGAAAATCTCAGGGACCTTTCTAAGACCCGCACGATGATAATTCCTGCAGAGGCAGAGGGGGAAATTTTAATGGAAGACTTCACCCTAGGGACAGAAGAGGCCCACAGAATTAGGGTTCCAGGGATTCTTTTCCAGAAAGGCCCTTCCAATACTCCTGAAGTGCTGCCTGACTGTTAAACTCTAGATGCAGTTGGGGAACGATTGTCCTTGCACCTAGATGCCTGGGCAGATATAACAAAAGATTCATGGGTGCTAAGAATAACATCCAGAGGTTACTACATATTGTTTCTCCTATGCCCTTCCTCTAAAAGAAAAAAGTTTCCTGACATTCCGCCCAGTCAAAGGAAAGCAGCAGCCCAAGAAATCCAAAAGCTGCTAGAAAAAAAGAGTCATCCAAAAGGTCCCACCAGACCAACTAGGATTTGGAACTTATTCACACTTCTCTTTAGTGTCCAAGAAAACAGGAGACCTCAGACCCATTTTGGATCTAAGCAGTTTGAATTAGCACATACAGAAATCTAAGTTCCGAATGGTCCATACCACCCTTTCTTCACAAGGACAATTGATATGCTCGATAGAGCTTCAAGACATGTACTATCATATCAAAATAGACAGATGCTGCCAAAGACACTTACACTTTTGGATGGGGGCCAGTCATTACCAGTTCAGAGCCCTGCCCTTTAGACTCACCACAGCCCCCAGGGTGTTTATCAAATGTATGGCAGTGGTGACAGCTCACGAGACTGAAAGTATTCCAAGTATTTCCATACCTAGATGACTGGTTCCTCACTGCCCCCTCCAGTCATCTCCTTCTGCATTCTGGGGACCATTTGCTCCAGGTTTGCAAGTCATTGGGTATAACAATAAAATATGCCAAATCAAACTTAATGCCAGTGCAGAGCCTGGAGTTCATTGGTACACTTCTGGATATGAAAACACAAATAGCATCATTACCTTCTCATTGGATTTCCACTATCAGAAGTCAGGTTCATCTTCTTCTTTCTCTGCCATCTTCTCCAGCAAGATCAGGGCTTCAGGCACTAGGTTCCATGGCAGCAGCCATTTTATTACTTCCTTTGGCATGTTTCTTTGCATGTTCTGCAATGTACTCTAGCTGCTCAGTGGTTCATACTGCATCAACCCCTATCTTTTCCAGTTAAGCTTACTCAAATTTGCAAACAACACATCCACTGGTGTATACAATTGGATAATATTTATCTAGGCTGACCTTTTGTTCTACTATCCCCAATGACCACAGTTAACATGGACACTTTTCTACTGGGATGGGGGCTCATTTCTTAGAAAAAAAATGGTCCAAGGCACATGGTTCCCCAGAGAGCAATCTGCTTATCAACATACTAGAGATGAGAGCAGTCCTACTGGCATTGTAGGCATTTCAAGATGCTTTTCCTCTAGAGACTATTGCATTTCAGACCAACAGCATGTCTGTATTCTGGTTCATCGGTAAACAAGGAGGAACTTGATTTTATCCTCGCTGCAGAGAGGCCATGAGAGTGTGGGAATGGCTAATATAATCAGACTATTTTCTAATTGCAGTGCACATTCTGGGGAAAACCAACGTACTAGCGGATAAACTAAGCAGGTCCATCTTGATGCCTCTTGAGTGGTCTCTCAGTTTTTGGCGGAAATGATCTTTCATTGTTGGGACCAACTTTTCTGTGACTTCTTTGCGACCCCCCCACAACAAGTGCAGCAGGTACTTTGCACTTTCCCCCTTCAGGGTGAGTCAGCAAGAGATGCTGTAGTTCATGCTTGGCCGTTGGGTCTCCTTTATGCTTATTCACTTCTCCCCTTGAGTCCCAAATTTTTGCAGAAAGCAAATCAACTGAAGAGCTCAGTAATCCTCAGTGCCCCTTTCTGGCCTTGACAAGCATAGTTCCCCTTACTGCTGTCTCACCTTCATTATCCTCCATGGATACTGTAAACAACTCCGGATCTCCTCTCTCACCCATCAGGGATCCAGCATCCCAACATACAGGCCCTCAGACTAACCGCATGGTTTCTCCATTTCCATTAATGATTAGACAGCCCAGGCTATTTTCCCCTGTATGTGATATTATTTTGGTTTCTCAAAAATAATCTACTAAGAAAAGTGTACAAGAGGCTGTTCTTCAGTTTTTAGCAGCTATTTTTAAAGAAGGAGCAAGTTTCTGGATGATTAAACTTCAAATGACTGCAATTTCTAATTTTCACACAGGAGATAGAAATTATTTGTTGGCTTTCTCCAAACTGTGCAAGGCTTTTCTGAAAGGTATTTTTCTTCTAAGACCACCAGTAAAGGATCCCTCACCTTCTTTGGATCTAACAGTTGTGCTACAAGGTCTAACTCAAAAACCTTTTGAACCTTCAGCTAAAAATGATTTTTAAATTCCTTTTTTGGAAAACAGTATTCTTAGTAACCATTACTTCCGCAAAGAGAATATCTGAACTCCAGGCTCTTTCTTCTAAAACACCATATATCATTTTTCAAAAACAAATTGTTACTTTATGGACAAACCTTTCTTTTTTACCAAAAGTGGTTTCTGAAAATAACAGTAATCAGTCCATTCATTTACTAGTCTTATTTCCAAATTTCTCAAATAAAGGAGAGTACATGCTTCACTCCTTGATGTACACAGACAGTTATGCTTTTATCTCACAGGACTCAACAAATTAGAAAAATCACATCAACTCTTTGTCTCTTTTTCATCAAAAAAAAAACTGGGTTGTTCAGTCTCTAAAGTCACTCTAACTAAATGGATTACAGACTGTATTTTTTGGATTTACTTGCAACAAGGCATGACATTACCTAAACCTCCCAAGGCTCATTCAGCCAGATCCATGGCTGCTTCATCTACTTTTTGGTCAAGAACATCCATTGATATTTGCGCTGCAGCTACATGGTCCAATGCTCATACCTTTGTTACTCATTACAAATTAGATAGTATGTCGAGAAACAGAACCACCTTTGGTTCAGAGGTACTCCAGAATATCCTTTCATGAGTGCCACCCCATGATCAGTGTATCTGGGGCCTCTGTCCCATGGGTTGAGGAAGAATGAGAAGGATAACATCAGATTTAAAAGTTATGTACTCACCATAACTAGACATCTATGTTGTCCATTTTCATTCTTCCTCAACTTCCCTTCTGTCCATCCCACATCCATTTTCTCTGGAGAGACCTGTTGGATTGTATTTGAAACTTACAGTTCCAGGTTTGAGCCCTTTCTTTCTCTATCAGCTATACCTGAGTCTGTTTAGCTGTATATGGCAGCACACTCAATCTAAGGTAATTGGGATGGACTATTGCATTATGGGTAGAGGGAGGAGTTCGACAGTTGGATCCAAAGTCTGTAGTATGTGGCTGAGTCAGATCTGAGGATCAGATCTGAACCCATGGGTTGAGGAAGAACGAAAATGGACAACACAGATGCCTAGTTATGGTGACCACATAACTTTTAATTTTGATGGCTGAGACTCTGACCAGAGTTGCTTCAGGATCAATAGTGGTTTAAGTACCACCAGCAGTTCTGAGCCAGTACATATCCTTGCTGTGGCATTCCCCTACAGTGTACCCTGCATCAATGCAAGCATTATTTGTCATTCCAGATTTTTCTGCTGCTGAGTTTCAGGCCTGTGCAATTTTTCAAGTAAGACAGACAGTCCAAAATTCTTCAGAATCATCCCCAAACTGATTCAACTCCCCACAGAAACTCCTTTTCATCTGTTCTATCTCCTTTGCAGATACATAGAGAGGCAGAGTGCAAGAGGAAGGAAACAAGTGAGATTCCCCCAAGGAGTCACCTACAGCTGATTGAATGATAAGAATATTTCCCCTGCAACCCATGATGGCCCCAAATTTTGGGAGGTCTTGGAAATGCTACATTGTAGAAGGGCTCATTAGATAATCCCACGGTTGCTATGAATGTTGTCTGGGAAATCCTTAATATAACCACCTCAGGCAAAAAAAATGCATAACATTGCAGATTGTACTCAGGCAGCAAACTGAAGTCAAAAATGAATCTGAGATAGTGGAGTTCTAATTCTAAGACAGAAGCTTCTGTGGGTAACTAGTTTTGGTGTATCATTTAGTCTAGGTTTAGATAAGGTTGCTGTGGTTATTTATGTCTTTAATCAGGTACAATTATTTGTAGTAAATAATTACCTTTTTTTGTTTTGGAGTTATTCATCATTACCATATGAAAAGTTGTGACCCGGTTCAGCAAATCCTGAAATACGGAGATTGAATGACTTGAAAAATGGACTTGCTTATACCATGTCAGAGATGGCCATTTCTCAGAATATTCCTTTTTCTCTGAGATATAATGGTCTTAAAGTTGAAGAAAGATGGTCGATATTTTCTCTTTTCCTGCATTTTCTGCCTTTTTTCTGTGTCAGCACTTAACGTTGTGAGTGCCAACATTTCAGTACTGAGCTTGTTGGTTAAATGTAAAAAAATATTTATTTTTGGATGTACTTTTTTTGCTCTTTTGGACATCTGGCATACTAAACTCCTGTTGTTATGCTAAACAGCTTGCTGACTGCAGTAATATTCTGTTCCCTTTTGTTTTGAAGTTAGTCATTGTAAAAATGTGGACTGTTTTTCCCTACTTTGCTAGTTTACTAAATACTTTCTCATGGGTCAGCATTTGGCTAGCAGTGTCCTGTAATCTTGTTCACTTTTATTTTGTTTATTTGCTAAAAATGAAATTTAAGATTTTTGCTAATTTGTAGTAATTTCAAAAGATACATAAATGACAAATCATTCAGTTATTGAATATTGTCATTGTGAATAACACACGGGTTACATCATAACCGTGCTTTTTTAGTTTTAAAATTACTTGAACAAACACACCACTACTCACAGTATAATTTTTGCCCCAGAAGATAGAATATTTACACTTCAGAAAGGTAGTTCAAATTAAACTGCAAAGTATGCTAATTGCCAATAAAGAGGCAGTAGATGCCCCAAGTATTACAACACTAAAGACACAGGTGCTGAAGAGATTTTTATATGGGGACACGTTGTAGTTCAGCAACTGCCTGTGAGGCTAGTTACAGAGACATTTTTTTTCACTCTAGGTCCTGATTTCTCTAAAATATGGAAATATTCTTTATGATTTTTTCCAAGCAGGTATGTTCCCAAACTGTGAAGCATTTTTTACGGTGTATATAGATCAAGAATTGCAATTCCTAATAGTTGCCAGCATGCTGCTAGAAAGTACTGTCTGTACTAAGTAATTGGTATGGTAGGTGAGCATGTGTTTATTATTTTAACTGGAAAGTTAGCAGATGAATCTTGTTTTCCTGTATTGCATTAACTTTTAATAAAGTTTAATATAGTTCAGCAGATCTCATGTTTTGTGCTTTCTGCTTGTAGGTTTTGTGCTTCCAGTTGCTTCACATTGGTTTTGGCATCCACAGGGACATTTTTATTTGCATGGATCTGCTTATCCTGTTCAGGTGTGAAGCTAATCTTTAATCTTTCATTTGCAGAGGTGACTGATTTAATTGACAGTATGCTTGATGATCAATGTAATGCTTCCTGTTTACTTTTGCCTGCAATATAGATAATTACAAGAATCATTTTCAATATTTGTGTGTTGCTTGCCTATATGGTTCTTTCTGTATGCATAGCTATCACAGCAGAGAGCTGCAGGGTTAACATACAGGCAGCAAGGTGAAAGTAAGACAGTACTATTTATAATTAGTGGCCTGAGGCCTCATTATCTGGACATTAGTTTACCTTATAAAGGTGTTTTGTTCCTCATAATAAGCCCATTGTATTAATTTTTTCAGGTCATGAATTTCAAAATTTCAGCGATGACTTGGTTTCGATGTTTTATCAAATAGTTCTTGTTAACCTTTCTGTTCTATGTATTTTTTTTTTCTCCTCATTAAAAAATCTTTCTAGCAACACCCATAAAATACCTGGACAGCTCTCAAGGTAACTAATTATTATCTTTATTTACATGTCATACCACTCCCAAGGCAAAGTTCTCAGGCAAATTAACTCAGTCTTGTTTTCCTTTAGACTTGTGTAGAATACTTTGGCCTTTCACTGGATCAGACAGAGATAGCACAGGTAGGTCATGACCTAGTCCTCTGCAGTCCTTCATTCACCCAACTCTTAAGAGTTTTTTACTCCATTTCTAAGCTTACATGCATCCATCATGTAAAATAGAGACAGTAACCAAATGCTGGCACACACATACACACACACACACACACACACACACACACACACACACACACACACACACACAAACATGTCATTCTAAAGCCGTGCTTGTTCTGTTGGTCTGAATTTCTATCTGTAGACACTGCTGTAGAGCATTGCAGCAATATATGTTACCTAACTCTCTCATTCATATTATTACACATCAGCAGTTGCAACAGCTTTAGTTCAGGGCTGACTCTTTTTGATGCAAGCAGTACTCAGCCAGTACATGGGGAGGTAAAGGTTTTAAAGGTTGTGACAGTTCCCTAACATCAATGTTACTATATGTATATGTGGTGGTGCAGCAGTAGCGTTGTTGCCTCACAGCAAGAGGTTCTCCCGTTCAATTCTCGGCTGGAGCACCTTCTGTGTGGAGTCCGCATGTCCTCCCCGCGGTCGAGTGGCGTTTGAAAGACATGTGTAGAATGGGCATGCCTTCGCTGAAGGTTGGGCATCCAGCTGGCACCATAAAAATCTACTGCCAAATCATTAGCAGACCGGAGTTCCGCTGTGGTGACCCCTAACCGGGAAAAGCCGAACGAACAACAACAACATATGTGTAGGAGGAAGGTTTAGGCCCTTAGGTGGTGAGTGAGTGTGTTATGTTTTGTCGCTTAGCCAATGCAAGGGCATATTGAGCATGCTTACATCTGACTACACCCACAGCAACTGCTGCTTCCCTCTCTGACTCCTCACCTGCATGTGGCTGTGGTGACTTTGCCATTTGGTATTCGTATGTGTGCTCCTTCCCTTTGTTGATCCTGCTGAAGCTGTTTTCTCAGGATGATGTTGTATAGCATGGCACATACTGTGAATATTTCAGTACATGTCCATGGATTGTACTGCAGGACTCTCCCAGATGTATCTAGGCAATGGAACCATGACTTCAGCAGCCCAAACATGCTCTTTGATATTTCTGGTTTGAGCATGTGCATCATTATGGCATTCTTCAGCAGTGTGTGTGCATGTCCGATGGGTGTCATCAGCCATGATTCCAGTGCATAACTTGCATCCCCCAGTAAATGACTGCCATCTGATACAATTGGGAGGTTTGCCACATATGTGAGTTGTGGTAATTGCCTGGGTGGCCAGCACACACATTCAAGATGATTCCCTTGGCATTACACACAACTTGGCAGTTAATAGAGTGGAAGCCTTTTCTATTAATGTAAAGCGTTCCCTGTTCCCAGGGGGGGGGGGTGCCTTATTCACTGCCTGCAGTTTCAAAGAAAAGCTGATAAGCAGTATAGAGTCTTTCCAGATTATAAATGTCTTTATTCTCAATTGTCAGCTGACCCTGCTGCAATAATTCCAGCATCAACAGCTAACATGATATCATTGGCTTCCTCTGACTCATTGCCCTCTGATAAGGAGAGCAACTGGTTAGACAAACAAGATAAGAGATTGTTTTTATCAAGTTTATACAGCATTGTCGTCTCACAGCAAGAGGCTTTTCGGTTTGATTCTTGGCTGCAATGCTTTTTGTGCGGAGTATGCATGTCCTCCTTGTGTTAGTGTGGGATTTCTCCAGGTGCTCCTGTTTCCTCCCACATTTCACAGACATGCAGTAGGTTGACTGGATACTCTAAGTTGGTCATAGGTGTGAGTGTGAGTGCCATTAAGTGGTATGAAAGAACAGCAGCGGTAAGGTTAGCCACCTGGCAGGGTGAACCTTGGCTCTAGAGGATTGTCACTTTTGAAGTTATGCCTCGACCCCATGTGCAAAGAATTGAGAAAAGGGGGTTGTGGATGGATGGATAAGTGTGTGTTAAAATGTACTTCTAGTTCGGAAGAATTTGCTGCTTCATTGTCTCCAGAAGGCAGGTCATATTTGAATTAGAGTGTTTCTAACTTGACTCTTAATTTCTAAACGTGGTCTGAGAGGTGTGCATGATTGTGCATGATTGTACTGACATTGTGTCTAGAGCTTCTGCTTCTACTGTGGTGTTGAAATTTGTCTGGCTGCATAATCAATTTTTCTAATGATTTAAAGTCAGAAATGTTTAATTCTCCACTTAGCCTGAATGTGTAATTTGGGCCTGTGGCTACACAGATCCTGAACTAGGGGAATGACAGAGGTAAATTGATGAATGGAGTCTGTAAGATTTTTCAGGTACCCAGGCTCTACCCTAACAAGGCCGCTTCTCAAACCTTTAGAGTACAGAACAAACAGAAATCCCAGTGTAATAACAAGCGGGCCCCTAAAAGAAAATGTCTTGAGGATAACTCTTCCAAACCAAATAAAAAAAGTAACTTTCCCAAAAAGAATCAAGCTCCAGCTAATGAATGACTATTCTGGGAATTTGTTCACCTTACCCATACCTCCTTCCCCAGTTTCCCTACATCTCACACACTGACTGAACATCAGACTCTTAGCCTGGGTTCAGACAATTTCTGACACATAGGTGCTGAGGTGGTTTAGGAAGGATTCACTTGGCAGTGATGGACTCTCCTCCTTTCAGGGGAATTCCCATTACATCCACCAAACCAGACAACCCTATTTCCACTAATCCTACAACGCATATTAGAAACTTGGGTCATAGAATTAGTACCATCAAATCACATGGGCAAAAGTTTTAGTCCAGGATATTTTTTTGTGCCAAAGAAGGGACATGTGTGGAAACCTGTGTTAGATCACTCTTTTCTCAACCTTTATGTGAAAGTTCCAAAATTCAAAATATTGACTCTTCAGTCAGTGTTTGCACTGCTTCCAGACAATTGTCTTATAGTAACACTGGGTCTTAATGCTGCTTACTTTCATATACCCAATGCACACAGTTTCAGGACATTTCCACGGTTTGCTGTATCTGGATGATATTTTCAGTACTCTACAGTGACTAGCCCTAATGGTGGTTCACTGCAGATTGCAAGGCATCCACATTTTTCCTTATTTAAATGACTTGTTTTTTTTCTGCAGAGTCTTCTGCCAGGTGTTTACAGTTCTTAACAAAGATGTCCAACCTTCTGGCACATCTGGGATTTCTCACTGCAGATTGCAAGGCATCCACATTTTCCTTATTTAAATGACTTGTTTATTTCTGCAGAGCCTTTTGCCAGGTGTCTAGAGTTCTTAACACAACCTTCTGGCTCATCTGGGATTTCAATTGAATCTACAAAATCTTTTCTTACACCCTTTCACAAAACTGTCGACTTGGGGTTTCTGATACACTCAAGCAAAGGGCCTTCCTTCCAAAAGAAATCCAAAAGAAAAGATAACTTACCAACAGATCTTTTTGAGTTTTTCTCAATAACTTCAGACTCCTGCAAAAAAAATTTTCAGGAATCTAGGCCTCATGGCATTAATAATCCTCATGATACCACTTGCTAGATTACACACGAGAAAGATCCAATGGTACTTAAAAAAAAATCCGTGGAAACAGCACCTACATTCTTTGGACTTTCAGATTCCCATGTTGGGTTTTGTAAGATGAGAATTGCAAAGATGGAGAGATAAATTGCTCTTAATCCAGGTCTCCCTTTCTGTGTTCCAACCCCATCTTATTTATTCTGCTCAGACAGGCTCTTCAAATTATGCTTGGGGTGCATTTTCCTTGGGAATACAAGTGCAAAGTCTGCGGGAATCTTTGGACAGACCAAAGCATTTAAACATTAAGGAAAAGTTAGCAGTGATTCATGCTATGAAATCTCTGCTCCATCTATGGGCTCTAGGCCATTTACAAGTGGTTACAGACAAAACCTCAGTGAAGTTGTATCTCAGCAAACAAGGGGTAGAAGGTCATACCCTTTTAATTGATTGGCACTGATGGCTTGGATTTGGCTTTTCATCATTCTCTGACTCTTCAGGCCTCCATATTCCATCAGTGCAAAACATTGTAGCAGACAGAGTCAGCAGATCCTGGACAGACCCTCACAAGTGGAAACTCAATACATGTATGTTTCAGGACTTGATCCAGAAATGGGGAACGCATCAAGAAGGTCTGTTTGCCTCCATACAAAACAGACAACTGTAAAAATTCTATTTGAGATATTATTACAGCCAGGCGTGGAGAACAGATACTTTGCCATTCCCTTGGTTGGGAATGTTCCTGTATGCTTTTCCACCTTTTCCAAAGATTGCCAAGGTACCTCTAAAGATTCAGATGGAATTACCAGAAATTATTGTGATGACCCTTTTGTGCTTTGGCCATGGCAAAATTGGTTCCCCCCTCTTATGGAACTGGCCAAAGGCAAGAGCAATTATCAGAAGCTTCCTCACAGACTGAATGTACTCAGACAGCACAAGCAGAGTTTGATACACCCCCAACATCAGTTGACTACAACTGACAATACAGATGATTAAATTTTAATACCTGTTAGGCACCTTTTTTTACAAGGATGTGCATCAGGTACTGAAGGAGGCAAGAAAACCTGGTACTAGAAAGTCTTATGTTGGCAAATGGAAGAGATTTTCTAGGTGGTGCTGTGGCAATCACAGGGATCCTGAAAGGGAAGCAGAATTTCTGTTACTCAGACATATGTGAACTACTTAAAGATGGCTTGTCGTATGCTTCTTTCATGGTGCATCTTGCAGCCACCCCCCTCTTTCTTCTATGTTTATAGTAAAACAGTTTCGGAAAGGAGTATCCTGTAAATTTGTGTTTGAACACTCCTCCTGGGCCCATCTTATTTGCTCACTCATCCGAGTACAGTGAGATCATATTTTGATTTCAGACACTCCTACCATTCCCATCTGTTTAGCCCTATCCCAGCTCTATCCTAGTCTAGTCTCATTAGCTCATCCTGCCTAATACAGAGTGAACATTTGAGTAGGCATACCCACTTAGGCCCTGAACTTGTCTGATTGAAGACTGCTGGAACAAGACTCAGTTCTGAGGTTTTTTACTGGTTAATTGGGTAATTTGTGTAAATCAGTTTGCTTGGTTTCTATTGTTATATATATATAAAAAAAAATTGCACTTTATCTATTTTTGCCTCTTCTTAAAAGTACTCAATTGTGTTTATTCTGCTGCATTTATTACTGCTTGGTAGTAGCCTATTAAATTGTAACCGTTATTCTAAGTCTTTTGGTTAAAGCAATTGGGCTTCAGACCAGTTGTTTTACATTAAGAAGGTTTGTGGTCTGCACGGTTGTGGCAGGACAGGTAGCTTACATCCTTTTAAGTTGGGAATTGCTGATTGAAGGCTCAGTGTCTGTTATTCTAAAAGTGTATTAGTTCTGGTTTAAGCAATTGGGCTCCAGGTTAGTTATTTTACATTAAGAAGGTTTGTGGTCTGCACTCTTGTGGGAGGAGAGGCTAGATTCTGCCTTTCTGAGCTGGGAATTTCTGGTTAAAGGCTTACTTGTGCCTGCTTATTTGAACTGTTTTTCTGATATTGGTGTGGCTTGATTGCTGTAGCCCAGAAGTTAGTAGTTTATTGGCCATTTTGGGCTAATTTCTTTCGCTTTCATTTCCCTGCTATAAAAAAACGCATTTGCGTGGTTTTGCGAGCCGGGCAGTGCCGGTTAGCTAGGGTTAAACTATTCCCAGCTCCACGAAGTCTACTCTTCAATTTTTCCCTTGGAACTAGACAAACATTCAAGTTAAACACTCAAACTATTCATTTCACAGCCCAACACTTGCTCAAAACTCATAGCAAGCACTAATTAACCCTAGCACTAGACCCCCTATACTGTCCAGAAGGACAAGGCTTTCTATTCGCCCCTACCAGCCAATCAGTAAAACAGCTCACTTTACCTATTCAGGCATATCCAAAGGGCAGTTTCAGGTGTACACTCCAGTTCAACTGGTGAATCTGGGCATTTTAAGGCAATTTTACAACTGCCTCGTGTACACAGACAACCCTCTCCTCCTACCACCAAACACTAATATATGCAAGAGATGCAATTATACAGCCAAACTGGAGGCAAAGCTCTCTCAACCCAAGACTTGAACTGACAGTCAAGAGGAGAAGGAAAATACTTGCAACACACCACCAGTCTCACATAGACCTACTAAACCAAATGTAATAAGGGATCTGGGGACCCAAGTAGATAGTAATCTCTCCTTTAATAATCATATTGCCAAGGTGGTTAGAAAATCCTTCTTTGTGACCCACCTAATCACATCTAGAACAAAAGAGGTTATTGTGCCCCTCTACTCATCACTCATCAGACCCATCATAGAGTACAACACCCCATTTGGGATATACCTTAAAAGACACCTGCAACAGTTGGAAAGACCACAGAAGTACCTCACCAAGAGGATTACTGGCCTCAAACAGATGCCCTATGCAGCCCGACTTAAGAAACTTCAGCTGTACTCGGTTGCATACCGCTTACTCAGAGGTGATCTCTGCCTGACATACAAGGCCATGTCCAACACAGAATTGATGGACATGCTCCACCTAAAAAAAAAAACAAATCCCCAAGAGCCACATGCTCTAGGGATCTAAACCTCACCACGATGATAAATAGGACGTGCTGGAGGGATAGATTCCTGTCCCAGAGACTCCCCATGCTTTGGAACAGGATTCCAATCTACATTAGGCAGAGCCCCTCACTAACACTCTTCAAGAGAAACCTTGACAAGTGGATGGGAAACAGAAAATTTACTCCGGGGATCACTGCAGTGGCTCTGCTGGACAGAGGCACAGGGAACTCATGACTCTGCTGGACAGAGGCACAGGGAACTAATCTAAGGGGGCAGCGAAAGACAACACATTCTGGCTAGGCTTATAGATGCTCTCGGGCAGATAGCCTAGTACTTACCTATGAACCTATGAGACCCCTCTCACAAGCAAATTTTCACTCCTTGGGATCTCTCATCAGGTTTGTTCTAGAAAAAACTGACCTTAGTTCCCTTTGAACCAGCCTGTCATGTTGACTTGCAGTTAATTACTTGGAAAACTGTCATCTGTAAGACAAGTATCTGAGTTGGACTTTCTCATGGTGGGTAAACCTTATTTTGTTTTCCACAGGGATAAGGTCACATTATACAACATGACTAAAGTTATTTCTGAGTTTACCTTGAATCAAGTCATCAATCTCCCAGTTTTCTTCTTAGAACCAAAAAACAAAGGAGAATAGAGTTTACATACATCGGATGTGCACAGACATTCCAGGTACTACTTTGACAGAACCAAGTCTATTCAGTAGGCACACTAGCTGTTTCCTATGCTGGGACTAAAAATGGCCAACCTGTGACTAAGTTGACTATATCCATATGATTATCCTCTGTTATTGTTTTTGCTATTCCCAACATGGTATAAATATTCCAGACAAAGTTAAGGTACATTCTATAAGGGCCTTGTCCTCTTCGATGGCAAACTGGAAATGAGTTGACTCTCGAAGTATTCTAGAGTCAGCAACTTTGCCCTTTGTTTATACCTTCACAAAGCATGACTAACTTGATTCCTTCTCTAGGTCTAGGACAGGCTTTGCTAGGACTATTCTCTGTGGTCCCTGGACCCTTATCCTTCCTCCTCCCAGGTAAGATAAGCTTTGGAAATCTACCTATAGGCTATTGCAGCAGTGAGAATGAAAAACATATTTCAGTTGTGTAAGTCCTACTTACCCATAACAGCAGATGTTCATTTTTTTTTTGCTGATGCAGTAGCTGCACCTATTCACCATCCCCTTTGTAGATAGTTGAAGTGGGACATAGCATCCTTTGTTATGGTTGCTGTTATTGTTGAGGTCATTTGAATGATTTTTATGGTGATTATTGATTGCTGGTTGTTGGCTTAAGATGAATCTTCCTCTCTCAGGGACTCTAATAGGATCCCAAGAATAAAATTACTAGTAGGCACTCTTAATGCATGGGATACTTGGTTCTACCTCCAGTGTCCTCTATTAGGAGAAGATCATGATACTAATAACTGTGGATCCTACAGACTGCTAAGAGTTGGCCTGTGTCTGACTTTCAAGGCATTCACCAATTGATTATTTGACCAGTTTTAAAGACTTGGATTCATAGCTCAAGCTCCTTCCCTTACCCATAATCTGCCTCATTAATAGCATAACTTTAGCTCTCATTTACCGCTTCAGCGAATGGATGTGGTCTCCATAGGTTGGGTGTAGTTTTCAACATTGAGTAACTGACATTGATATTATTTACATATTTAGCTTAATTATTTATATTTTCTCCTTTTTCTGGTTCTTCCTCCCCTCTATAACACTTATAAAAAAAGACATTACTTATTTTCTGTATCTGCCTTTGAAGTAGGCCTTTGACTTTTAAACGTACTTTCCAACTGCTACCTGTGTTCCAGTACTCCTAATTTTCCTATTAATGGTAATATTTTCATTTTACCATAATTGGTAATCTTCTTTTCTCATCTGTCTTCCCTTTTCTTTAAATTTAGATAGAGATAATGTCAGACAAGCCAACCAATTTTAAAAATTACACCTCCTGTGGGCACAAAATACCAAACTCCAATGCCTACCAGGAGTGTGTATACTGTTTGGGTTCTTTACATTTAGATACTGACGGTGAGATGGTTGAATGCTGCAGTAAGTTGGTTTTGAAGGGTCTTCTGCATTCTGCGTCTCCAGGCTCTTCTGCTTTTGTATCTGCTGGAGCTCCCTCTTCCAAGAAGCCTCTTGAGAAGGGCAAAGAGGATTCATCGAGCAAGACTAAAGAAGAAAGAGAACAGTTCCCTGATCATTCTTCTTCTTCTGTTGTTCCAGGTTCTACTCCACCTGAAAAAATTTGCAAACTGTCAGATCCATCAGGTCCATCAGATCCAACAACATTTAAGACAAAATCTCCGGCTCATCACTCTTCCTCCTTTACCCTGGAGCCAGTCACTCCTTGGCTCCACTCATCCTTTCTCCAAGAGACTCCTGAGAAGTTCCAGGCCACCTTCCACATCATCATTTCTCAGGTCACCTAGCAGCCTAACTTAAGCATATTTGGACAAGGTGTGAGGAAGTTTTGTGGGCCCAGATACAATTGGGAGTTATACTGTCTCCATCTCCCATTGGACCTGTGAGCCTGTCATCAGCCTCTATCCAGTTGCTTACTCCTACTCTGATCCAGCCTTCAATTTTGGTGCCCTCAGACCTGCCAATCTTGAGTCTGCCTACGTTGGATCCAGAGCCCTGGCCTTCTTCGACTCCAATGACGTCGCTGATCCAGTCAGTTCTGTCATTGTCATAGCCAGAGGGATCTTGGAGCAGAAGTGTCACTGCCAGATTGGGGGGTTAGGGTTGACTCCAATGGCCTCAGAGCTGTCTCTTCCTCTCGGAGCCTTAGCGCTGGACAGCTTGACCCTGACTTCTGCCTCCAGGGAGGAGTCATGGTGATGATCTAAGCTGTTCTGGGCAGCTGTCTTCACCTCCTGCCAGGGTGACTTTTGATTCTCTTAAGTCTTCAGCATTCAAGATAGTAGAAAGAGCTTTCTCTACTTCTGTGGATAACATTTGCTTTCCTCCCTTAGGTCTACCCCTGTCTCAACTGTCTGCTGTGGTCTCAGAGACTGTACATCCTGTCACATTGGGCAGGTGGCCCATACCAGTCTTGAGGCAGTCCTCATTCAGGTCTCACCTCACACTTCTGAGTCCCCTCCAGAATACCGCACCAGAGAGCCCCCTCTGAAGTGTATTTGCAAGAGGAGGGACTTAGATTCCCCACAGGAATCCCTCAGAGAAGACTTTAACTTCTGTGAGAAGGAAGGGTCCCTCAGATCACTCCTTGAGGATGTCTCCTTCAGTATAATACTTGAGCTTTTGAGATAGAAAGGTGGTTGATCTTCTGCCTCCCCCCCCCCCTTTCCAAGAGAAGTCAGTGTTTCCTGAGGCTTTCGGAGCCAGCTCAGCTATGTTCTGGGTGGTCCCCATGGTGGATGAGATGGTGGACCTCATCGCCTGCCAGGCATGGAGGAATCTGGATGTCACAGAGCCAGTCCCTGAAAGACCAGATAAATAGTTAGTTGCACCAAAGGAGCAGCCCACTGGAGCAAGGGTCACCAGTAGATGCTATGGTGGTAGCAGCGGCCACCAAGAAAGAACTTGCAGAACAAAGTTCTACTGTCCATTCCCCCAACACAGATTGGAAGTTGTTGGACAGGTTTGGGAAGCTCATGTATGGATCAGTGACCTTTGCTCTTACATCACTGAATTATTTGGCAGATGTCACAAGATTTCAGAGTGACTTGATCAAAGAGATTTCCAATGCCCTCCCTGTGTCCGTGACTGCAGCGGATAAGAAGACTGTTTCTTTGCAACTGACTACTCTACAGTCCCTACCAAATGCTTCAGTGAGGCTCATTTCTCATGCCTCAGAAGGTGCTTCTAGAGCTGTAGGTTCAGGAATAACCATGAGATGGCATGCCTGGATGCACCACTGTGACTTTGCGGAGCCTTTCAATTCATTGTTCATCAGTGCTCCCTTTGATGGATCTACCTTATTTGGTCCCAAGGCTAAATAAACTCTATCTAAGAGTGAACAAGATGGGAAGACCTTATCTGCCATAGAGATCCATTTTTCTACACCTTAAAGAACCTTTTCCCAAAATCAGAGAGGTGGCAGAAAAGTGTGGCTCTAGAAGTCGCAAGGTTTTTCCTAGGGATCCTATGGGGACAGATCCCCTCATAGTAGAGGGGGAAATCTCAAAAAATAGACGACACGCTTTCAGAGGTCCCTTTTCTGAGAAACCCTATCAGTGCTCCAGAAGGGTTCCCAGACTGCTGTGTTCTGGAGGCAGTCAGGAGATGCTTATCTCTGTATCCAAAAACCTGGACATCCATCACTAAAGACTCTTGGGTGCAGTGAATTATCTCCAGAAGTTATTACATACCCTTTTCCCTACAACCTTCCAGTCATTTTACAAAACTTCCAGATGTTCCTCCCAGTCAGAGAAAAGCAGCAGCCATAGAAATACAAAAACTGCTGGAAAAAAGAGTTATCTAAATAGTCCACCAAGACCAGCAAAGATTCAGAATTTATTAAAGATTCTTTTTGGTGCCAAAGAAAACCAGGGACCTGAGACCCCATTCTGGGTCTCAGCATCTTAAACCAGTATGTCAGATGCAAGTTCCAAATGGTTATGGTTAAGTCCATTCTTATACTTTTATGTAGTAGATCTCCAGGATTTGTACTATCACATCAAAATAGACAGGTATTCCAGGAGATTCCTTCACTTCTGGCTGGGAACCAGTCATTACCAATTCAGAGCTCTGCCCTTTGGTCTCACTATAACCTCCAGGGTGTTCAACAAGTGCATGGCAGTGGTTGTATCTCACTTGAGATGGCTGGGATTCCAAGTGTTTCCATACCTCAGTGACTAGCTTATCATGGCTCCCACCAGGCATCTATTGACACTCATGATAGATTTCTGCTCCATTTATCTCCATACCTCGGTATCACAGTGAAATATTATAAATGTCACCTCCCTACTTCCCACCCAAACCTTGGAATTCATAGTGGCTCATCTGCATACAGTTTCTTAAGTAGCTCGGCTTCCTCAGTCCAGATTGTCCAAATTACAGGTTTAGGCAACAAATCTACTGTCTCTTCGGTCATCACCAGGCAGGTTGGTCTTTCAACTTCTTGGGTCAGTGGCAACCTCCATAGCCCTTCTACCCATGGCAAGATACTACATGAGATTACTAAAGTGGACTTTAACAGCTCAGTGGTGTATGAACTGACATCCCATGACATCTCCCATTTGAATCACAAAGGTCTGCCAACAGCATGTATCCTAGTGGACCCATGCACCAGATGTTTCACAGGGCCACCCCTTTGTTCTTCCATTATCCATGAATACAGTGATCATGGATGCTTCCCATTTGGGGTGGGAGGGCATTACGTGGGACAGACAGTCCAATGCACATTGTCCCTCTTGGAGACTAACTTTAACATCAGCATCCTAGAGATGAGGACAGTCTTTCTTGTATTACAGGCATTTCAAGGAATCCTTCCTCAAGGGACAGTTGCCATACAGATGGACAGCATGTCAGTGGTCTGGTACATCAACATATATGGAAGAACCCATTCTTACCTCTTATGTCAGGAGGCAATGAGAGTGTGGCACTGGGTGATTTCTTCCAACCACTTTCTTTTTAGCAATGCAAATTCCAGAGAAGTCCAACATTTTAGCGGACAGACTGAGCAGACCTATTCTTATGCCTCATAAGTAGTCTCTCAACCCTGCAGTGGCAGAACACATTTTTCACCAATAGGACCAGCCATGCTGTGGCTTTTTTACCTGTGTCCACAATTCCAAATGCAGTAGGAGTTTTTGCCATTGCATCTGCTAGAAGAGTTTTGGAACTTCAGGCTTTATCCTGCCAGCCATCTTATGTTATTTTTCATAAAGGCAGGGTTTCTCTTTGCACCAACTCTTCCTTTCTTCCAAAAGTAGCTTCTGAATTCTTCCTTAACCAGTCCATTAATGCAGCAGTGTTCTTCCAAACTTCTCCAATAAAGGGGAATATATGCTTCATTTATTGGATGTTCACATACAGCTGAGATTGTATTTCCATAGAACAAAAACTTTCAGGAAAATGGACCAATTGTTTATTTCATTTTCAAAAGCTAAGTTGGGACAATCTGTGTCTAAAGTTACAGCAGTACAAATGCTTACTGAATGTATTTCTTATGTTTATAAACACAAAGGTTTGCCTTTACCAAGACCACCATGAGCTCATTCCACAAGGTGAGTCTCCACTTTCACCGCTTTCTTATCCAGAACTTCTATAGATGACATTTGTGCTGCTGCTATTTGGTCCAGTGTTTATGCCTTTATAGCTAATCACAAGTTGGATATCCTTTCTAGAAACAAGGCAGCATTTGGTTCTGTCATATTCTGGAATATCATTCCATGAAATGATCCATGGTTGATACTAATTGGGGACTGTGGCTCAAAGGTTGACGAATGGGCAGAAAAGACAATATCAGATACAAAAGTTATGTACTCAAAATAAGGAGTCATCTCTGTTGTCTGTTTTCATCCTTCCTCAACCCAGCCTTACTCCTTCCACTGGTAGCAGATATTCATATGGTCTCCTGGTGTGACTTGGAGGTGGTCCCCTTTTGGTCTTTCCCTCTCTTAGCTCCAGATATCTTTCCTATCATGTTTCTAGATATTAACAGAATAGTTTCCTTTCTATATGTTTATATCAAGGGGACAAAATTGATCTGTGTTAATCTGGGGGTTAAGAGAGGATTATGGGTAAGGGGAGGAGCTTGAGCTATGGATCCAAAATTTGAGAAGCTGCAGAAGTTGGATCTGAGGTCAGATCCAAAACACAAAAGTTGAGGAACAGATGAAAAAGACAACATTAGATCTACTATCACCACAAAGGCTGGGGCTCACTGAAAACAGACAAGACAGATGCATCATTATGGTGAGTACATAACTTATGGTTGTATGTACAACTTTCTAGTGTGCATGTGTGTGTTTTTTATATGTGTGTGCCTATGTATGTATATACATATACATAATGTGTGTGTGTGTGTGTGTGTGTGTGTGTGTGTGTGTGTGTGTGTCTGTCTGTTGTGTGAGTAAATGTGCTTGCATCTTTAAAACTGCTGAGTACTCTTAATGCACACAACCTTTAAGTCACTTCTGAGGAAGAAACTGTGAGAGTATGCTTCCATTTTGTGAGTTAAAATCTGCATCATTGCCTTGAAATCCTGGGTTATTACTGTTTTTGATCAGCATATTTCAGGGCCAGGTATTGCTGATCAATTTCATGACACTGTCAGAAAAAGCTGCATTAGGGTTATAAGATGATAGAAAATACAAAGTGACTGAGCCTAATGGACATTTATATCTTGCCAGTACCTACCCTCAAACCTTTCTTTCCTTTTCAAGGAAGGCTAGGCCATTCAAGCCAGGTGTAATTTTTTTCTGTGAATACCCATCCAATCACCCATTCCTTGTTTGAAGGAAGATATTGTGTTGTACTGCTTGATTTGCAATGCAAGTCTGTTCCAGAGATGGGGAAGGTGCTCTGTAACAATTTGCTGATGTAGCTTTAGATCTGTGGTTCTAGTTTTACTAAGGTTGTTTGAGTTACAGAGACACAAGAGATCCTTGACTTCCAGGTCCTTAATATCACAGAAGGCAAGGAAGAGATACCCCCTCAGGACTCCATAGAATACTGAGTAAAGAGAAAGTTACTCCAATCTTTTCTCGTAGCTTAGGGTTTTTTAGTCAATGATCTTTTTAGTTAGGAGCCTCTGAGGTCTTTCCAGTTGCTTAACAAGTCTAGAGGGGTACATCCCAAAAACTGTATAGTATTCTATGATTGTCCAAAATAAATGCTGAATTTAAAGGGACAATGACCTCTGTGGAGTTTGATGATATTCCTTTCATAATTAGCTACACCAAGTAGAAGGACTTCCTGACCACTACTGCAGCATGATAATTAAAGTAAAGGGAATTATTAACACACTTTCCAAGGTCTCTAGCTGCATTCTCATTTTGAAGTAGTGTAACTTATGCTTTAAACTGGTGGGTTTACTGAACTTTTTTGATTTTAATCTGAGCCTGTTATTTGCATACCATGTAATATCAAGTGTAAGCTCTTGCTGTAGGGTCTGGACGTCAGAGGGAGGACTAGAGGATGATACACACGTAACAGTCATCTACAGACTTGGCTAACCTGATATCTTGGTGTGTGACCTGGATGTTTTAAAAATAGATGCCAAACAAGAGAGGTCCCACTACTGAGCCTTACAGAACCTCACTGATCACCTTTGTATTCTCTGAAGAGGAACCTGCTGTCCACACTGTGTAGATTCTATCTCTAAGCCAATCCACCATCCATCTTACTACACAGTGATCTATTAGAACAGCAGATTAAGCTTGCTAATTATGTTAGCGTAAGGAGTGGTATCAAATGTTTTGGCCAGATTGAGATACACAATGTATACAGCATGACAACTGTCAACAGCGTATGTTATCTTTTCAAAGAAGTTTACCTGATTCAAGAGAAATCTTGATGAGTGAATGGGAAATAGAAAATTCACCCCGAGGATCACTCCAGTGGCTCTACTCGAGAGAGGCACTAGGAACTAAGGTTGGCTGGCATGATGTCAGGGTAATCCTATGGGCTAGGCTTGTAAAGGCTCCAGGGCTGTTAGCCTAGTACATACCTATGAACCTATGATTCATTAAACAGGATTGCCACTGGGAAAAACAAACTGCTGTGGATCGAGCCTGATAAGATTTTTAATATCATCGATCTGATGTTGTCCTTTTCATTCTTCCTTACTAATGGGTACAGATCCGATCCTCAGATCTGACTCAACCGTATATACTAGACTTCTGATCCAGATCTCAAGCTCCTCCCTCTACCCATAATGCTGTACTTCATCCCCATTGCCTCAGGCCTCATTTGCCGTCTTTGTGGTTAGAAGCAGTTTCTGCTCTTGAGCATAGTAAGCAGATTTTTTTAATAGTTAATTGTTAAATATTATATAGCTATTCATAAAACGTTTTTGATCTGATGCTGTCAGTTTTTATTCTGTCCTCAGCTGATGAGTTCAGATCCAATCCTTGGATCCGATTCAGCTACTGCTAAAGCTCGTGGCAACCAAAAAGCTCTCCCTTACCCGTAATGCACTAACCCTAAGTTCCCTCAGATCTCATTTGCCACTTTTTGTGAAAGACATGGTTGACCATAACTCTTGAGCATTTTTCAGATAAGTATTATAATTATTCTTTAAATCTTGATATTTTCTAATTTGTTTTAAATTCTATAAAGTTTTTATCCCTTAACATATCTCAGACTATCATACAGTTTGTACTTCTTTAAAATACTATTGTTAGTATTTTCCTGTCCTCTACTGATGTATCGTACAGAAATTACTTCTTAAAATACTATTGTTAGTATTTCCTTTCTACACTTGGTGTAGCCCTTTATTGCCATTGCTAGTAGTTTTTTCTCTTTCTTCTTCCTTTCTGTCCTGATTAAAAAAAAAATCTGTTCTTACTTAAATTTACATTGTTATAGTTTTTTGATTATGTTGGAAAAGGGCCCACTAGATTTTAAAAAATTTGTTAAGTCTGGGCACCGTCCAATGTCTGATGCCCACACTATGTGTGTTTACTGTCTGGGGCCATTACATCTTCAAGATGATTGTTCCATATGCCATGGATTCAACCCCAGGGTGCTTGTAGAAAGAAATAATAAGCTTATTTTGAAATGCTTACTTCCTTCTGTGTTTGGAGAGGCAATATCTGGAGATCACTCTCCCAAAAGTAAACAACCAAAGACTTCATCTCTGAAACAATCTACATCATCCACCCTGGCTTCGGAGACATCCAGGAAAAGAGCCAAGATGGATCCAACCTCACCCTCAGATCCGAAAAAGAAAAAAAAATTGATGGACCAGACTTCCTGTGATCTGACAAAAAAGGTATCGGATTTGACTACCTCCAACCCTACCGCCTCAAGTCTTATTTGTCTACCTAGGACAAGATACTCACCATCAGTAGATCCGGTGCCCTCAAGGGTGTCCTCACCTTTTTTGGAGCATCACCGACACAGATCCCCCTCTATTGTTTCCACTCATTCTTCCAGAAGTTTATCGGAGGAAGATGTGGAAAGAGTGGTGGGAAAAATCCTCTTGGCGCAGAGACAGATGGGTGTCTTACTGGCTCCTATCCTTTCGGGTCAGGAGGTCCATTCTTCGACCACACTCCCACTACAAGTTCCTCCTCTGATTCCTTGATCTGTTTTGAGTTCCTAGATCTGAGCCTTCTGGCTCTGTCTGGATTGGATCTGAAGGTCACAGTATCTTTGGATCCGAAGGGCTCTTGGAGCTGAAGCTTCCCTGTCAGATCTGAAGGGCTGGAGGTAACTCCAAAGTTGTAGGAGTTGTCTCTGCACCTCGGAGCCTCAGCATTGGATAGCTTAGCTCTGGCTTCCATCTTGGGGGGATTGCTTTTGGAGCAGCTATCAAATACCCTCTCAGGATACATGTCTACAGAGGTCCAATAATCTGTGACTTCTCAGTTGGCTGCAATGCAATATATTTTGAATTTGTCCATGAGGCTCATTTTGAATGTAGCTGAAGGAACCTCAAAAGCAGTGGGTTCAGGCATTTCCATCAGGAGGCATGACTGGATGCACTTATGTGATTTTGTGGACCCCTTCAAGTCTTCGTTCATCAATGCTCCTTTTGACAGGACGTATTGGTTTGGCCCCAAAATGATGGACAGATTATCCAGGTGTGAGAAGACTGGAAAGACCCTATCTGCCATGGGTGTACAATTTTGACATCTCAAAAATCCTTTTCTAAGAATCAATGAGGTGGATGAAAGATGTGGTTCAAGAAATCCCAGGGTCCTTTATAGGACACATGTGGAGGAACTTCCCCCAGGGGCAGAGGGGGAACTCCAGTGGTTGGCAATGCCCCTGTGGCAGAGGTGGCCCACAAAACTAGGAGTCCAGAGATTCTTTCTTTGACAAACCTTACCAGTGCTTCTGAAAGGAGGCCTGGTTGCCCACCTCTGGAGGCAATTGGGGGTCATTTATAACTACACCAGAGCGCTTGGCTAGACATAACAAAAGATACTTGGGTGCAGTGGATTATTTCCAGAGGCTATATAATACCCTTTTCCCTTCCACCTCCAGTCTCAATGAAAATCCCCGATGTTCCACCCAGTCAGAGGGAAGAAGCAGTATTTCAAATACAAAGGCTGCTAGAAAAAAAGAGTCATCCAAGAGGTCCCGCCAGACCAGACAGAATCCAGAACTTACTCAAGATTCTTTTTAGTGCCAAAGAAAACAGGGGACTGGAGACCAATTTTGGATCTCAGCAACTTGAACAAGTCAGTTTGACACACCAAGTTTTGGATGTCACAGTTCAATCCATTCTCCCTTTTCTGGGCAAGGATGACTGAATGTGCTCAATAGACCTTCAGGATGTGTACTATCACATAAAGATGAACAGATAATCCAAAAAGTACTTATGCTTCCAGCTGGGAGTCAGTCATTACCAGTTCGGAGTCTGCCCTTTGGTCTCACCTCAACCCCAAGGGTGTTCACCAAATGTATGGCAGTAGTAGGAGTTCACTTGAGACTGCAAGAATTCTGGGTGTTTTCCTATCTAGACGATTGGCTCATTACCACCATGACCAGGCGTCACTTAATAAGGGAAAGAGATCAGGTTCTTCTCCAGACGTGTTCTCATCTGGGGATAACCATAAACTGCAAGTCCCAGCTGGAACCAACTCAAAATTTGGAATTCATAGGAGCATTCTTCAACACAAACTCAGTGATACCTTTGCTGCCTCCCTCAAGGGTTAAAACCATAAGATCACAGGTCAGAAAAATAATCTGCAGTACCAAGATTTCAGCCCGCTTGGTTCTTCAAGCTCTGGGATCAATGTCAGCGGCAATAACACTAGTACCTTTAGTCAAATTTTACATTAGAATTCTACAGTGGATGTTAGCAACACAATGGTCAGTACTTTACCAACCCATGTCAACTATGATACGAATCACTCAGCTATGCAAGAGAGATCTGAGGTGGTGGGGATTCAGTCAGACCAGGCTCTACAAGGCGTCCATTCATTCCCCCTTAAGCCCAAGGCCTTAGTGATTATGGATGCTTCCCTTTTGGTGTGTGGGGGGGTCATTTTCTGGGGAAAACAGTCCAAGGAACTTAGTCCCCCAAAGAGGCCAACTTTCATATCAGTGTCCTAGAGATGAGAGCAGTCCTTTTAGTGCTGCAGTCCCTTGACCCTTCGGGGATGACTGCAGTTCAGTTGGACAATATATCAGTAGTTTGATACATCAACAAACAAGGAGGGACCAGATTTTACCCCTTGTGTCGAGAAGCACTCAGAGTGTGGCAATGGGCGATCTCATCCAACCGCTTTCTCATAGCAATGCACATTCCATGGAAGTCCAGTGTGATAGCAGATAAGCTGAGCAGGTGCATTCTTCTACCTCATGAGTGCTCTTTCAACAAGAACGTGACAGAAATGATTTTTCATCGATGGTGTCACTCTTCTTATGTGCATTAAGAAGACGTTGAGGCTTGGGTGTTCATTTAAGTAGTTTATTGTATACAAATACACCAGGATGGATGGCAGGAACATTAAACTTAAACGAGCTATCTAATTAACTGACTGACTACATGCTTGCACGCTCACATACTTGCACATTCACACTCCGGCTGCTCACTCAAAATGGCACTCTTGCTTGCACATGCTCAGTACTTATATGTATGTGCTGACTCACTGGAAAGTTTCTTAAAGGTATATGATACACACTGATTTACAGATGGGGCCAGCCTTGCTGCAGTCCTTTTGCTTCTACCCTAAGCAACAAATGCAGGAGCTACTGTGCCCTAACCCCCCCCCCCCACAGGGGGAATCATCAAGGGATGCTCTACTTATGACTGGTCCCCTGGTCTACTTTTTGCCTATCCATCAGTCCCAATTCCTACAGAAAGCTGCCATGTTGAAGAGCGAAGTCATCCTCATTGCACCTTACTGGCCTCGACAGATTTGTTTCCCCTTCCTTTGGCCTCACTTACTTCACCAACCTTGGATTCTTGATCCAACTCCAGACCTCTTGTCTCACCCGACAGGCAAGATCCATCCAGACATATCAAACCTCAGGCTGACTGCTTGGCTTCTCCAATTCCATCAGTAGCCAGACAACCTATGCTCTCTTCTCTTCTCTGACATATACTTTTATCTTCCCATAAACCTTCAGCATGTAAACTCTATTCCAGTAATGGAAAAGATTTGTGTGCTGGGCACATCAGAATCAGGATGGACCTTTTTCAGCTCTGGTACATAACATCATTGAGCTTTTGGCCCTACTTTTTAAACAAGGAGCTAGTTCCTCAACCGTTAAAGTTCAGGTTGCAGCTATATCGAACTTTCACATTGGATTTGTGCAGTGTTCAGCGGGGCACTCTACTTTTTAGACCTCCTTTTAAAAACCTTACTCCCCCATGGGACCTCAACCTGGTACTGCAGGCACTTATACATTTCCCCTTTGAACCAGCAGCTAATGTGATCTTAAATATCTTTCTTGGAAAACTATTTTTCTAGTAGCCTTTACATCTGCTAGATGAATTTCAGAAATTGAAGCATAGTCTTCAAAACCTCCATAGTTGATTTTTCACAAGGATAGAGTTACACTATGAACTGATGTATCCTTTTTTTTCCCAAGCCTGGTGTCAGAATCCAGTATCAGTCAGCCCATTAACTTGCCAGTATTTTCCCCCAAATTTTCTAACAAAGGTGAATACATGTTACATTTATTGGATGTTCACAGACAATTAAGTTTTGACCTGCATAGGACAAAAGGCATGAGAAAAACAGATCAGTTGTTTGTTTCCTTTGCAGACTTGAAATTGGGTAAACCAGCTGCCAAAGTAATTTTAGCCAGATGACTAACTGATTGTGTCTCATTGATTTATAAAAAATGGGTATTACCTTACCACATTCAGTACGAGCTCATTCAACTAGATCCATGGCAATGTCTTCAGTTTTCCTATCCAGAGTGTCCATGGATGACATATGTGCAGCAGCTGCTTGAGCTACTCCTCATACCTTCATTATTCATTATAAATTGGATCTGGTCTCCAGAAGTAGATCATCATTTGGTTCACTGTGCTCAGGAATATCCTTCCGTAGAGTCCACCTGGGACTTTAGGTAGGTGGAGACTCTGTCCCATCAGTTGAGGACAGAATGAAAATTGACAACATCAGATAAAGAAGTTATGTAGTTACCATAACAATCCATCTGTTTTGTCCATTTTCTTTCTTGCTCAGCTTCCTGCCCACCAACCCTTATCCTTTCTATTTATAAACTTCTGGAATAATTAGTTTTTTAAGGGACATCACTGTCCTTTAAATTGAGTTTCAGATATAGTCTTTTTCCGTACTGAATGCATGCAATATTATGCCTCCTTTATCTTTACATAGTAAATATTTCCTTTCTGGTAAAATCAGCAAGCAAGATCTGAGGGAACTTAGGGTTAGTGCATTATGGGTAAGGGAGAAGCTTGAGAGCTTTTTAGTTGCCACGAGCTTTAGCAATGGCCAAGTTGGATCATAGGATCAGATCCAAACCCATCAGTTGAGGAAGAATGAAAATGCACAACACAGATGGAACATTATGGTAAGTACATGCCGTTTTTTCCCTCTATCCTCCCTCTTAGTGGTCACCGTTGTTAGGATTTTCCTGCACTTTTCTTTGACCTCTGCTGAGTTTTTTTTAGTAGTCTTTGTACCATTGTTGGTACTTTTTCTTTACCTGTCAGGTATTTTCTTTTCTTCTTCTGGACTGTGTTTGAGCTAATGTTGATACTTTCTACCTAACAGCTGCTTTTTTTCTTTTCAAAAAAAAGTTGCTGTTGTTTTTTAACTATGTCAGAGAAACAAACTGAGTTTAAAAAGTGCACTTCTTGTAAGCATAAGATCCCAAACTCAGATGCCTACAAGAAGTGCATATTGTCTAGGAACAGACCATTTTAACACAGCCTGTCCGGTTTGCACTACATTTAATTTTAGAGCTTTATTGGACAGGCATAATAATAAGCTCATCCTTAAATGATTACTTCCTGCTTCTTCTGGAGATCAACCCCCCCTCTAAAACATCCAAATCCATTTATTTGGATTCTAGGAAGAGGTGTCCTCTGATGTCCCCAAGGGCTTCCTCTGAGTCAATGGAAAAAAAATAGAAAAATTTCAAATCCGACCTCCTGGGATCCCAAACCATCTGACCTTTCCTCAGATCCAAAGCCATCATCAAATACAAAATGGTTAGCTCCTACAGTTATATCCCCCTTGCTGTCTACTTCTTCTTTGGATCCTAAGTCCTTGAATCTGAGAACCAGTTCATCTCACAGAAACCATACGCCAGAGTACACAATAAAACCTATTTCTCCTTCTCTTCCCACTCAGTTATTCCAGACTCCGAAGAAATATTCTTGACCCCCTTCCATGGCATCTTCGAGGTCTTCCAGAAGTCTGTCAGAGGCAGATGTTGATAGGATGATGCATAAATTCCTTAGAGTTTAGAACCAGATGGAGGTTCTTTCAGCTCCATTCCCTAGTGGATCCGTGAGTTTGCCTACGAAGTCCATTGTTTGCCCCTCTTCAGTCCGACCCGTGGTTTCGGAGTCCCAGGATCCGAGATCGGATCCGAGGAGAGTTCATTCTTCCACTCTGACGATTTCCCTGACTGGTTCTGCTCCGATACCCTTGGATCAGAGCGAGTCGCAGAGATAAGATGTCGGAGCCAGATGTGAGGGTTTGGGTTTGACTCTGTTTTTGTCATATCCATCCCTTCCTTTTGGAGCCTCATCCTTGGACAGATTGGATCCAGTTCTCTCCTTGAGGCTCAGATCCGGATGGTACCCCCAACCCACCCCATTTCAAAGCTTCTGCTCAGAGTTAAGAGGGAAGGGTTTCCCCTGGTCTCCCAGCATTCAAGGTGGTAGAAAGGGCTTTCTGTCTCAATAAAGAACCATTGTCTTATGTCTCTGATCCTATTTCCTATACCTCTTTGGCTTTGAGCTTTGAGTCCACCAGACCTACTCCATAGGGACAGCCAGTTCCAGTTAGTCTCCAGGCAGTTCCACTAGAGGAACTCCACCTCTCTTCCAATACCTCTCATGAACATTCCACAGAGAAGATGCCTTGGAAAAGGATGTGTAAGAGGAGATAGACTCCACCACTGAGTCTCTCATGGGAAACACTGATTTTGATGAGGGAGAAGGATCCCCCAGATCACCACATGATGAGATCTCCTTTGGAGATATTCTAGAAATCCTTAAGCAGAAAGATGGCTGGCTGTCCCAGACTCCTAAAGAATCGATGCTCCTGGAGGCTTTTGGCACTGGCCCATCTACAGCTTGGGTGACCCCCCCCCGAAGATGAACTGAATGACCTGGTTTCCTTTTGGGCATGGAAGGAGCAGGGCACTGTCAAGTCCATTCCCAAGTACCTAGATTTTTGGTCCCTCCTTCAGACCATTCTCACTGGAGCAAATGAGTCCCGGTTGATTCTATGGTGGTGGCAGTGGCCACTAAAAAAGAGCTAGCTAACCACAGCTCTTCTGTCCATCAAACAGGGAGTCCAGAGCATTAGACATATTTGGAAAGTGAGTGTTTGCCTCAGCTACCTTCACTCTGAGGTGATTTAATTACTTGGCACATTTTACTAGGCTGCAGAGAGATTTGACTAAAGAACTATCAAATTCTTTCTCTGAGTCCATGTGTGCTGAGGATTTCAAGAGGTCTTCCTCTCAGCTGGCCACTCTTTTGCCTTTTTCAAATGCATCAATGAGGTTAGGATCTCACACAGCTTAGAGTACCTCATGTGCAGCCGGTTCAGGTGTCGGCATAAAGAGACATGCCTAGATGTGGCTATATGACTTTGCAGAGCCTTTTAAGAAATCTTTTGTTAATTCTCATTTGATGGCACATCCTTGTTTGGGCCATCAGTTAAGGATACGATTACCCACATAGAACAAGAAGGAAAGACCCTGTCTGCCATAGGAATCAAGTTTTCTACCCCTCAATGGACTTTTTCTAGAAACCAAAGAAGATGAAGTTCTGTAAATCTCAGAGACCCTTCCAGGATTTGCATGGAGATAATTCCTCCAGAGGCAGAAGAGCAAATTTTAATGGTAGACATCACTCTAGAGACAGAAGAAGTCCTCATTGCATACTGAGAAGCTTTCTTAAGATGGTATATCAGAAAATGTTCATCATGTGAATCGCTGCTGCAGTAGACTTAGCTACACCAAAATTTCAGGGCATCTTCCACGCAACCATAGTGTTGGTCAGTTTGAACTGACTAAAAATGCTGGTTTGGGTGGCAAGCCCACCAGAGCTTCCATGCTGCCGAAGAAGCCACACTTTACCTCATATCTTGTTTGCCTCTTCTAGCAATCAGATGTGGTTGATGTGGCTCAAACTGGTGGCAGATAAGTGACTGTGTATTTTTTTTTTTTGGATTTATATTTCTTTGTTGCTCTGGCAGGGTATTTGACACCTTTTTTGTGTCCTTTATCATACACATCAACCAAAAACGGACCAGCACATACAGGATAGTGAAAAATAGATGATATTATTGCATCGTTGTAGCAACAACCATATTAGCAGTGGTAAAAACCAGTGCTCAAGCAAACCGGTTTCGGCTAATGCTAGCCTTTCTCAATGCCTAATGTCTAATAAGAAAAAGAAAACTTCCACCATGTTAGGTCATTTTTATAGTCACACTCTTAAAGGGATATAACCCATGTGTAAAGTAAATACATTTAGTTTCAATATGCAAAACACATTATGATCCAATGCCAATATCAAACAAAAATATATATACATATCCTACAAAAATATAACATAGTTAGAATATGTAAATATAAATAATTATCTGTACATGTTTAATAATATGTGCAGATAGTATGAAGCAATGAAAATATTGATACTATGCCACTCTGAATATAATACAGATACATATTTAACTGGCATATATTGTTTTTAAACCTGAATAATGCCAGCAATTCAAAGAACCCAAAATGAATAATTCAATCTTTCATTTGCATGGTTACCAACATATTCTGAAAAGATGAAGATGAGATGGAAATAATCAACTCAATATGATGGTTCTAATGTGTTTAGTCCAGGCCTAAAAAGACCCCCTAACCTAGTAATCCATTTGTTCTCCATATCATTAAGTTTCTGATGCCATCCTGCTTTAAATTTACGATGTAAAATGATTCTATCTATGATGACAAATGTAAAGGTAGCTGAAGGGTGTTCCAGGGTATGTTTATATAAAGCATTAGTAGTGCGTCTATTCCTGATGGCACTCATGTGTTCACATATTCTCAGTTTGACAGACCTGGAGGTCTGTCCAATGTAAAATGCAGAACAATTACAAGTGGCCAAATATATGGCCCAATCAGAACTGCAATTAGCAAATATCCTGATATCAAAAACCTGAGATGTATTTTTGCTGGAAAATTCACTAGTTTTGAGCATATATTTGCAAAAAGAACAATGGCCACATGGAAAGCTACCTTTAAGTATTTCACCCCCTAAAGTAGTTTGTAAAGAAGTGTGTGGAGTGTATCTCTTGTAATGAGTAAAGAAAGAGTTTAAGTTCCTACCTCTACGGTAGGAAAAAGAACATTGCTCAGGTAATATACGGTTCAAAATTTCATGTGACCGTAATATATCCCAATGTTGATTGATTATCTCAATAAAGCGGTTGGTATTGGCCCCATATGTGGTTACTAACCTCAAAACAGAGTTGTTCTGTAAGCCAGATTGAGTCTTGTGCTTAGATTTATATTGTAATAATTCCAAACGTGATAAATTGTTGATAGTCTTCAAAGATTTGGAAATATTATATATTTTATATCCACGATCAACAAATCTGTTTGATAAATCATCACAAAAAAGAGAACAATCCTGTGAAGAAGAGCATATCCTTTTCATTCTCATAAATTGAGATTTGGGAATGTTCTGGATGATGTGGCGTGGATGACAGCTATCAGCATGTAACAGAGTGTTGTACTGAGGAAATTTCCTATGAACAGACGTAGCTAAGGTATTATCCTCAAGCCTAGTAACCAGAACATCCAAAAACACAATGCTTACATGTTCAATAACTATGTTATATTTTTGTAGGATATGTATATATATTTTTGTTTGATATTGGCATTGGATCATAATGTGTTTTGCATATTGAAACTAAATGTATTTACTTTACACATGGGTTATATCCCTTTAAGAGTGTGACTATAAAAATGACCTAACATGGTGGAAGTTTTCTTTTTCTTATTAGACATTAGGCATTGAGAAAGGCTAGCATTAGCCGAAACCGGTTTGCTTGAGCACTGGTTTTTACCACTGCTAATATGGTTGTTGCTACAACGATGCAATAAATATTATCTATTTTTCACTATCCTGTATGTGCTGGTCCGTTTTTGGTTGAAGTTCCTGTTTTTTCTGGGACCGTGCACGCCAGTCCTACGTGCGTGATACCTTGGTTGGTTTGGTTGCAGTCGCAAGTCTTCTTTTTCGCGCTGGGGACGCCTGGATTGTTGCTCTACTCCACCAGTCATCTCTTTTTGGATATTGCCTTGTTTGGACATTATCGATATAAGTATAACATTCCATTGTATTATTTCCATGACATTTGTTCTTTTTGAAGCCTTCTGCTTGCCGAGTATTATATTTTTTGTTGGGGCTGTTTCTGGATACGTTTGGTCTTCAGTCAACTTTGGATTATTACTTGTTGGGCCTTTTTTATGGTTGGTAGTTTTACACGGTGATGAGACAACCATGATTTAACATCTTCTGCTATTTGAATATTTTTCGGCAGATTTGTCTACAGAAACTTGTGCTTTCACTATAAGGTACTGTGCGGGACTTATTTATTCTATGAGCTCCGAGGGAGGTCCACCATTTTGATGGTTTGCAGCCCTCCTATTAATGGACGAACATTTATTGCTGAACATTCTTTATTATTTTTGATTTATGGGACAATTGGGATACATATTTTCATATATTGTGTCTTTTTGATACAATATGATTACAATAACCAATGCAAAAAATATATTTTTTTGACTATACATAATATTTAGTCTGAGGGTTTAACATCCACGTATGACTAACGGTATCAAGCACATGTATGGCTGGATTTTATACCTGGGTCAAGTTACATTATTTTGCCCTTTTTTTGAGCCTTTTTTTGAGCCTGCAGAATGGATAAACAGTGATTGCAGTAACTGTTTGGGACTGTCGATTTTATCACAACTGACAGCTTGTGATTCTAGTACAGTGGTTTATTTTCATGCGAGCTCGACATATTTTTAGGCTCTTGGATTGGGAATAGACATTACTTTGGACTTCCAGAATATAAACTGTGCTTTTGTTTAAATCTTGTACGTTGATTGGGGTTTGTTTTAACTAACCTTGTTGAGCTCAATATGTTCTATATGCCAAGTTTTGGAGTCAAATATGTATCACAATTCACGTTTTTTGAAAATATTGGCTATCAGATTATCACAATATGTTCAATAACAATCATCATTTGGTTTTCATGGTATGTTTTGCTATACTTTTAAGTTAATGTGAAGTTTTCTGATTGTTCATGCCTTATACATTTTCTAATTTACTGTTTGTATGTCAGATATATAGCTATTGATATACAATCGGTTCCTGTTGGTTATATTATATATATGTCTAGGGCAACAGTTGGATTATATTGTGCTTCTTTTGGGACATTACCCGGCATTATAGGTCAGACCATACGCCATCTTTTTTTGGATAAGAGTATTTCATTCCGGGCTTGCATTTTTTGAGGACATCCTCACCAGAATGTGGTCTTATTAATACAATTGAATAGGTTTGGTGTCTGGTTGAGTGTATGCAACAAATTACGCCACACTACCTCATTTTTTGACCTATTTACGGTGGCCAATATTTTTGTTGGTGTTAAAAAAATTTTTAATATGGGCAATATAAGCACTAGATGAGACGAAAGTCGATCTAGTCAGGAATATTTGATTCAGCTTTTTTGACACTTTCAAGTCAGTTATAACGGGTTGTATCCCATATTACATTATATTACTTTATTTAAACCATAATTGGCCTATTTAGGTGGCATATGGTTTTTTTGAGGTTGGATGGTCAAATATTGGCATTAAAGGTACTGGTTGAGACGAATGTCGATCCAGTCACCAACATTTGGGTTGCGGTCTGGTTTGATTCATTATAGGTCAATTCCACTGGGATATACTTTTATTTTTCATTATTTCAGATCTAATGTTGCATTAGATCACTGTTATTTTACCATTTATAGCCAGTATTTTGCTGGTCATTTGATATATTTAATTGGATTGGTCACTTATAGTAATAGGGCTTGTAATAACAGATGGGCAGTGTTGGTGCCTTGACTACAACAATCCAGACATCTTTAAACACCTTGAATTTTATTTTTATTTTGGATTTTTTCTAAAATAAATATTTTTCCAATCATAAACTACTTCTGTTTGAGGCTGTTTAGAAATTTATAAGTCCCGAGTGTTTTCATTTGGGCTTTGGAACTATTTAAATATGGATTTAAACGAAATTTTACATGGGTTAGCATCTGATAGGGATAATCTTGAGGTGTTTGGCCTGGCCACTAATGCTGGCTCACATATGTCCAATCATACAACAAACGATCAACAGAAATGTAGCTATGTTTTCACAAAACTTGGGAGACAGATGAAGATCTTGCGATCTAATGTATGGCACATGAAATTGTTCAAAGCTTATCAAGCTAAGGACATAACACCAAGGGCTTGAGAGCAGCTTACAACCTTTAGTGGCCCATATTGATAACAAGTTATCCAAAGACTGGGCTGAAGCACAACATTCATCTTCTATGTTATTTGTAGAATGTCTGTTAAAATATTATGACAGAATTATTACTGCCAATCTTTCAGATATTCAAAGTTTGTGTGTGGAGGCTGAACAATTTAATAAGCAAGAGTTTTATTCTCAGCATGTTTCAGATTTGGCTAAGGATTTGTCTATTCTTGAAAAACAATTGATGAAATGTAAGATCAACAAATTTCAGCGTGACCTTATGGACTATGAAAAAGGGAAACCTTTTATTAGTCAGAAAACAGTTAGATTTAGTGAACAAAAAACTACTCAGAGGGGTAACTATAATAAAAAAAGACCGAGGTCTATTCTTAGACATCAAAATATCTCTTCAGATTTTACTTCCGAAGAGGAAACTTCTTCGGCTACTGATGGAGAAGTGTCTTCACGCCAGGCGTCCCCAGTAGCCAAAAGAAGACAGATGCCCCCTTTAGATCAAAGGGTAGGAGGAGGGGGGGCAGAAAACACAGATCTAGGTTTAAACACACCAACCTTACAAAATCTGTTGAAACAAATGATAAAGTAATCAATAATGTTTACAACATTTCTTCGACTGTTCTCTCACCAGTCCAGATCACACTTCTAAATAAAGGATTGAATTTTGTCCCAAGTTCTGTGGTTTCCGAAAATGATTTATTAAATGATGTTAATGATTTTTGTAGACTACTAAACCTCAAAATATTTTTTTCAGACAATGATGGTTCTCAAAGACCAACTGAATTTAGATTTGGAAAATCTTCTTTTGTTCCTCCGATGAACAAACATGTTTCCATTTTCAGGGAATGTATTATGAAAGAGCTACACTTTGCGAATGTGTATCAACCACAATTTAACAATTTATCTCCTATGGAAAGACAGGCTTTGTTGGAGCTTAAAAATAATAATCAGTTAGTTATCACCATGGCCGATAAGGGGGGTGCCATTGTGGTTATGGACCATCAGGCTTACATCAATGAGGCTTTACGACAACTATCGGATTCTAGCTATTATAGGGAGTTAAATGTGGATCCCACTCCACGGTTTAAGGAAGAAATTGATAGGTTTTTGGAAGTGTCAATCAACCAGGGGGTAATCACTGAACAGCTAGCTAATCAGTTGCAGGTGGAGGAACCCATTCCACAATACCTGTATTTGTTACCTAAAATACACAAGGATGCTCATAACCCCCCAGGCAGGCCCATTGTATCTGGGCGTGGATCTTTAACTGAACCTCTATCAGCCTTCCTTACACAATATTTAAAACCATTGTTGACCCATATTAGATCATGCATTCAGGATACAACGGAATTCCTGAATATTGTAAATGATTTACAGTTAGAATCTTCTTGGTGGTTGTGTACTCTTGATGTAGCCTCATTATATACCAGTATACCATATGAATTAGGCATCTTAGCTGTTTCCTATTGGCTGTATAAATCTAATTTATACTCAACTGAATTCAACAACTTTCTGACCAAACTTACGGAATTTTTATTGTGCAAAAACATCTTTTACTATAATGGCAAAGCCTGTTGGCAAATTAATGGAACAGCAATGGGGGCTTCGTTTGCCCCCATATATGCGGATCTTTTCATGGGCTATTTTGAGGCCACTTATATATATGATACACAACACAATACATTTCTTCCGTATTTAGATATTTGGAGGAGATATCTGGACGATTGTTGGATGGTGTGGCGTGGCAATAAGGAACAACTATCTAATTTTGTGAACTATCTCAATGATAATTCTTTTGGGATTAAATTTACAGCTAATATTGAACATGTAAGCATTGTGTTTTTGGATGTTCTGGTTACTAGGCTTGAGGATAATACCTTAGCTACGTCTGTTCATAGGAAATTTCCTCAGTACAACACTCTGTTACATGCTGATAGCTGTCATCCACGCCACATCATCCAGAACATTCCCAAATCTCAATTTATGAGAATGAAAAGGATATGCTCTTCTTCACAGGATTGTTCTCTTTTTTGTGATGATTTATCAAACAGATTTGTTGATCGTGGATATAAAATATATAATATTTCCAAATCTTTGAAGACTATCAACAATTTATCACGTTTGGAATTATTACAATATAAATCTAAGCACAAGACTCAATCTGGCTTACAGAACAACTCTGTTTTGAGGTTAGTAACCACATATGGGGCCAATACCAACCGCTTTATTGAGATAATCAATCAACATTGGGATATATTACGGTCACATGAAATTTTGAACCGTATATTACCTGAGCAATGTTCTTTTTCCTACGTAGAGGTAGGAACTTAAACTCTTTCTTTACTCATTACAAGAGATACACTCCACACACTTCTTTACAAACTACTTTAGGGGGTGAAATACTTAAAGGTAGCTTTCCATGTGGCCATTGTTCTTTTTGCAAATATATGCTCAAAACTAGTGAATTTTCCAGCAAAAATACATCTCAGGTTTTTGATATCAGGATATTTGCTAATTGCAGTTCTGATTGGGCCATATATTTGGCCACTTGTAATTGTTCTGCATTTTACATTGGACAGACCTCCAGGTCTGTCAAACTGAGAATATGTGAACACATGAGTGCCATCAGGAATAGACGCACTACTAATGCTTTATATAAACATACCCTGGAACACCCTTCAGCTACCTTTACATTTGTCATCATAGATAGAATCATTTTACATCGTAAATTTAAAGCAGGATGGCATCAGAAACTTAATGATATGGAGAACAAATGGATTACTAGGTTAGGGGGTCTTTTTAGGCCTGGACTAAACACATTAGAACCATTATATTGAGTTGATTATTTCCATCTCATCTTCATCTTTTCAGAATATGTTGGTAACCATGCAAATGAAAGATTGAATTATTCATTTTGGGTTCTTTGAATTGCTGGCATTATTCAGGTTTAAAAACAATATATGCCAGTTAAATATGTATCTGTATTATATTCAGAGTGGCATGGTATCAATATTTTCATTGCTTCATACTATCTGCACATATTATTAAACATGTACAGATAATTATTTATATTTACATATTCTAACTATGTTATATTTTTGTAGGATATGTATATATATTTTTGTTTGATATTGGCATTGGATCATAATGTGTTTTGCATATTGAAACTAAATGTATTTACTTTACACATGGGTTATATCCCTTTAAGAGTGTGACTATAAAAATGACCTAACATGGTGGAAGTTTTCTTTTTCTTATTAGACATTAGGCATTGAGAAAGGATAGCATTAGCCGAAACCGGTTTGCTTGAGCACTGGTTTTTACCACTGCTAATATGGTTGTTGCTACAACGATGCAATAAATATTATCTATTTTTCACTATCCTGTATGTGCTGGTCCGTTTTTGGTTGATGTTCCTGTTTTTTCTGGGACCGTGCACGCCAGTCCCACGTGCGTGATACCTTGGTTGGTTTGGTTGCTTTACCATACACACGCACACATATATATATATATATATATATATATATATATATATATATATATGCATACACACACACATATATATAATTGTTGGTATTTCCATATCTCAATTTGTAAGATTTTCTGATTAACATTGATGGTATTGTTGCCTTTGCTGTTCTTTTCTTGTTCTACTGTATTATTGTGTTGGATTTTGGTCATTGCTTCCTTGGTACACTATGCTGGACAAACCGGGTTTAAAAAGTGCTCTTCACATGGACATAAGATTCCTAACTCTGGTGCCCATTCAGAGTGTGTGTATTATCTGTTGGCTGTGCATTTTGATCTTCAGTGTTATATTTGTAGGGCTTCAACCACAGAGCTTTGGCTGAAAGCAAAAACAAACTAGTACTTAAAGGCTTACGTCTATCATTTTCTTCTGCGGTAGCATTGTCGCCTCACAGCAAGACGTTGTCCCGTTCGATTCTCAGCTAAAGCGTCTTCTGTGTGGAGGCATGCGTGAATGGGCGTGCCTTCGTTGAAGGTTGTGCGTCAGGGCTAGTAACTCGGCACGTAAAAATCCATTACCAAACATTAGCGGACCGGAGTTCCGCTGTGGCGACCTGTAACCGGGATAAGCCGAAAGACACAGCAACAACAAAAGTGTCTGGAGCTTTTCCCTTCGCAAAGAAGTTGATGGAAAAATCTCAGCAAGGAGAAAAAGGAAAAGACAAAAACCCAGAGAGCCAAGGAGGCACTGCCCTGGCTACCCTCCTTACTCAGCTCCAGCTTTTAATCCACCTGCCAAAATTTAGAAGTTCCTGGATCAGTCCACTTCAGATCTGACACTCCCCTTGGTGAAGTCTCCATGACGTAGATAACCAAGATTTTCTCCATATCCAATTTCATGAATGCTACATTCTCCCTTCCCTAAAACAGGACACATCACGTAGAGCTTCTAGACCTCCATCCTCTTCTCTACCTTTCAAGTCTACCAGGAACCTGTCTGAAACAGAAATGGACAGAATGATGAGAAAATTTCTCAAGATCCAAGTTCAGTTGGGAGTACTCCAGCTCTGTCTCCCATCAGACCTGTGAGCTTTGGACCATACCAGAAACCTTTAATTACTCCTACTCTGATCTGTCCCTCAGCTTCAGAGGTATCAGATCCATGACTCCTAGGATTGTCTGTGTTTCAGATCCAAAGTCTTAGCTTTCATTGACCCCGGCATCTAATTTGATCCATCGACCATAGTGTTAGAACAGAGTCTGGGGGCAAGGATTTGATGCACAGGCTTTCAGAGCCATTCCTTCCCCTCAGAGCTTCAGCTTTAAACATCTTGGCTCTGACTTTCTACATCAAGGCAGGGTAATTTCATGGGCTTACCCTATTCAGGTGGCTTCGGCTGGCTTCTGCCTTTGAGGCAGTAGAGAGAGCTTTCCACGTGTCTGGAGACAGGACATCCTTGACACCCCCACACCCCGAGGTCCTCCCCCTCTCCATAACTGTCTGCTCTGGGTTTTAAGTCTGCTTATTCTGCTCCATTGGGGGGTAGCCAGTCGGTTCAAGCCTTTAGACAGTCCTTATGCAGGACTGTCCACAGATTTCTGGGCATTTTCTGGATCATTTTCCTGTGGAAGCCTCCCTGAAGGGTAAGAGCAAGAGAAGGCGTGTTGATTCCTCATAAGAATTCTTAACAGAAGACACCTACTTAGATGAAGGGGAGGGGGTCCTCAGGTCACTCCTTGAGGATGTCTTGTTCAGAGACATTCTTGAGCTTTGGCCCAGTCCCAGAAGGAGTTGTATTTCTTGAGGTTTTTGGAACCAGCTCAGCCATGTCCTGGGTGGTTGATACAGCAGACAAAATGGTGGACCTCATTTCACGCTGGGCTTGGAAGGATTCTGATGTGACAGAACCCATCCCTTGAAAGCTGGACAAGTACCTTGTTACAGTCAAGTACCACTTCCAGGTTGATGCCATAGTGGTAGCAGCAGCTACCAAAAAAGGAACTTCTTGAGGAAAGTTGTTCTGTCCACCCTTCCTAATAGAGAGTCTAGGGCTTTGGACAGATTCAGGAAGTGAACTTTTGCTTCAGCTGCCTTATGGTCATTTAATTATCTGGCACACTTTACAAGGTTAAAGAGGGAACGGACTAAGGAGGTCTCCAAATCCCAGTTAGAGTCCATGTTGGCAGAGAATAAAAAGACAGATGTTCATCGTGTTTCACTGTTGCAGTCCTTACAAAATGGGTTATCTGGCTCCCGGTAGCCCACAGTCGGCCAGAATACCAAAGTCCTTGGTATATGACGTCAGCTGCCTTCAGTTTAGGCCTGACTTCAGGACGTCAGGTACAAAAGAAGGCAGCCAACGCCATTTCCTCAGTCTTTCTTGCTGTGGAGCCCAAAGCAGAAGCATTTTGCACAAGTGCCGGTCGGCCGAGTACCTTCTTTTTGTATTCGGACTGCTTAGTTGAAGATATCCTCAGATAAGTACCCTGTTGGGGACCCTCTTTTCTTGCTTTAATGATTGTCTGAGAAAGTTAATAACTGTCTTGCCTGTAGAAAACAGAATGTTAAGTTGTCTATCTCACCTTCGTTCTTGCTGGTTGGGATTGGAGCCGATCTTCGGCTCCAACCCGGTCATCTTCGATAGCTCGAGAGCTGTTTACTGGCTCGAGGTTACCCCTTATCCCATGATGCCTAGCAATAGCTACCCAGATCTCGTTTGCCGCTTCAGATGCGAGGTGTCATTTTTCTGGCTCAGGCTCGTATAAAGTTTTTTGTATAACTTCTTACTCTAGTTTTCAACCCTTTTAGTGTATTATTATTAAGTTAGTTTTGTGATAGTGTTTATTGTAGTATCCTTTCTTGTAGAACTCGTTTAACTTAGAGAGTTCTCCCCCACCCCTCCCCCCTTCCTCTTTTTGTCAGGTTAGCCATTTTAGTTAGAGGCTTTCCTCCTACCTTTCTCTCATAGGCTACCCATTTAAGTTAGAGGCTTTCCTGTTTACAAAAAAAAAAAAAACCTTTAGCTATAGTCTTGTAGTAGAGTGTGTTTTTTTGTGTAGACTGTATATTGCTTCTGGTAGTTGTTGTTGTAATTGTTGTTTTCCTTCTTTAAGGATGTCAAAGGAATCCAAGGTTTCTGGGTTCAAGAAGTGTGACTCATAATGTCAGAAAATGTCTCTGACAGATGGGCACACTTCTTGCGTCTATTGTTTAGGCGCTGTGCACCTACAGGACTCTTGTTCTATCTGCCATGCCTTTAGTTCAAGAGTCCTGCAGGAGCGTAAGAATAAGCTTATTCTTAGGGGTCTTTTAAAACCCCAGGATTCACCGGTAAAGAGCTCTCAGCCGGTGAAATCACCTAAACCCACCAAGCTGTCTGCTCCAAGTTCGGAGCCGTTTTCGGTTCAGATTTTACCTTCCATGTCGGTTCCAGCTGGCACCGACAAGACAAACTCCCTGTCGGCTCGTCATGGAGCCACAAGAGGCTGAGGTCCCCTTCACTAGAATTGGTGAATTCGGCTCATCGGTCTCCTTTACTTCAGAGCGAGCGTAGTCACCGATCCTCCCACTTCTCTCGATCCTCTAGGTTGTCGGATCGTGATGTGGAGTGAGTGGGCAATATGTTGCTAAAGTCGCAGGCACTTGCCAAGATGTTGTCCAGCCCTCCTCAACAGGTGTCGGCTCCGTCCACTTCTCTCGATGGTCCTCCTCCGACTCCAGTGAGTTCGGAGCCGGAGTTCGTTGGGGTTCGAGTAATGGAACCGTCGGCTCTGATAACTCAATCTCCTTCGGTTCCGATGTCAGCTCCGATTCCCTCTGTGGTGACGTCCATCGTGGGATCTGGGCGCCGGGGCTCCCTCGTCGGCTCCGAAGGGGCGAGTGGCATCGGTCCCTTGTCCGACCCCTTTCTCCCTCTCGGAGCTTTGGTGCAGGTGAGCCCAGCTCCTACAATGGCCTCGGAGCCGTCCCCCTCGGTGCGGAGAAAGATTCCTATTTCCTTGAAACCGGAGCTTTCTCTGCGTCGTGGCAGGGATGCCTTCGATGTCATGAGGAGTGTGCTGGCCACTGAGTCAGCTGCACTATCAGCCCCACCAGCTCCATCCCCTGTAGTGCCTGTGCCAACCTCTGCTCCTCCTCCAGGCCCCAAGCGTAGGGAACCGATGCTCCAGGACACCCCATTGGGTTTTTCCTCTTCTTCCGAGGTCTCCCCTGATCTTTCAGAGGAGCCCCCTCGTAAGAAGAAGTGCAAGAGGAAGCACATTGACTCCACCGAGTCTGTCACTTCTGATACAGACTTAGATGATTCGGAAGGGTCCCTGAGATCCCCCTCTGAAGATGTTTCCTTCTCGGACATCCTAGAAATGCTTAAGCAGAGGGGGAACTGGAATCCCCTAGCCCCTACCGAGGATGAGTCTGTATTTCTGGATGCTTTCGGTTCCCGACCTTCCACCTCCTGGGTTTCTCCGCCTTTCGATCCACTTATGGCAGTGGTGGCTCGAAAGGCTTGGTCAGCTCCGGATACAGTGGAATCAACTCCGAGGAGACCTAGTAAAATCATCACAGCACCCTAGGATAAGCAATTCCTTACTAAAGGTGTCTGTTGATGCCATGGTGGTAGCAGCAGCCGCCAAAAAAGAGTTAGCGGAGACCTCTTCGTCTATCCATCCTCCTAACAAGGAGTCTAGGACGATGGACAGACACGGGAAGCGAATGTTCGCTTCAGCGACCTTCTCTATGAGGTCACTGAACTACTTATGTCATTTTACCTGGCTTCAGAGGGATCTCCTTAAAGAGCTTGGAGATACCCTTCAAGATCCATCAGCTGAGGGATCTCAAGCTAAAGTAGCTTCCCAGCTGGCGACTCTTAATTCTGTAGTTAACTCCTCCATGAGGCTCATTTCCTATGCAGCCGATGGTGCGAGTAGAGCCGCAAGTACGGGTGTGGCCCTTAGGAGGCATGCATGGATGCATAACTTTGCGGAACCCTTTTGAGCGTCCTTCACCAACACCCCCTTTGATCGTTCCTTTCTTTTTGGACCACAGGTGAAAGACACTTTGATTAGGTGTGAGCAAGAAGGAAAGACTCTCTCTGCCATGGGAGTCCATTTTTCCACTCCCTATAGACCTTACCCCAAAGGTCAGAAGAGTGGCAAGATGTGGTTCGAAAATCCCAGGGAGCCTTGCCTGACACACGTAGCGATTTTTCCTTCAGAGGCAGAGGGGGAAACAATAATAACAGACGCTGCCCACGTGGCAAAGGGGGTCTGCAGAACCAAGGCAACAGAGAATCTTTCTCTGATAAGCCCTTTCAGCATCCCTGAAGGGTTGCCCGGCTGCTCACCTTTGGAGACAGTCGGGGAAAGACTTTTACTGTACCCAAAAGCCTGGCAAAATTTAACGCAAGACAGATGGGTACGATCCATTATATTCGGAGGTTACAAAATTCCCTTCCATCAACCCCCCTTACTATCTAAGAAATCCCTTCCAGATGTTACACCCAATCTGAAGGACCAAGCAGTAATAGAAGTTTCAAAACTGCTAGAAAAAAAGAGTCATCCAGGAAGTCCCAGCAGACCAGCACGGATCCGGAACTTACTCAAGGTTCTTTTTAGTACCAAAAAAGACAGGGGACTGGAGACCGATTCTGGATCTCAGCAGATTAAGAGGTCTGTACAAAGAACAAAATTTCGGATGGTCACGCTACAGTCCAGTCTACCCTTTCTGGGTCAGGACAATTGGATGTGCTCGATAGATCTTCAGGACGCATACTACCATATCAAGATGGACAGACGCTACAGGAGACTTCTTCGCTTCCGGCTGGGAGCCAGTCATTATCAGTTCAGAGCTCTGCCCTTTGGTCTCACCACAGCCCCCAGAGTGTTCACCAAATGTATGGCAGTGGTCACGGCTCACCTGAGACATCGAGGATTCCAGGTGTTTCCATATCTAGACGACTGGCTCCTCACTGCTACTACCAGGCATCAACTCCTACAAGCCAGGGACTACACAATCACAATCTGCTCCCAGCTAGGCATTACAATAAACTTCGAAAAATCTGCCTTGTTGCCCTGTCAGTCTATCACTTACATAGGAGCAGACTTAGACACAAGGAACATGTTTGCAAGGCTACCACTAGAAAGGGTGTCTACAGTTCGTCAGCAGGTACAGATTCTAATGCAGAGCAAAAGGATCCAAGTCAGGTTTGTCCTTCAAACTCTGGGTTCCATGGCAGCAGCCATTCTTCTAATCCCACTGGCCCGCTTTCATATGAGGATCCTTCAGTGGCTTCTGTTCACACAGTGGTCTTTCTAAGAGCTGCCCATGTCTCACATGATCCTGATTACAGAAGCATGTAAAAGGCACCTTTCATGGTGGATGGTCTCCCCACTAGTGACTCAGGGCAGACCCTTCATTCAGCCCCCTCCGGTAGCCACAGTGACCACAGACGCCTCCCTGATAGGGTGGGGGGGGGCATTATCTGGGCGGGATAGTCCAAGGCACTTGGCAACCTCACAAGTAACATCTGCACATAAACGTCCTAGAAATGAGAGCTGTGCTCCTAGCGTTGCAAGACCTTCAGGACTCTCTTCCTTCTGGGACCATTGCAATTCAAGCAGACAATATGTCAGTTGTGTGGTACATCAACAAGCAGGGTTGAACCAGATCCTACCCCCTGTGTCGAGAAGCACTCAGACTGTGGCAATGGGCGATTTCCTCCCAACGTTTTCTGATTGCGACGCACATCCCTGGGAGGTCCAACGTCATAGCGGACAGGCTCAGCAGAGCTATCCTCATGCCTCACGAGTGGTCTCTGAATCAGGAAGTTGTGGATCTTATCTTCCGCAAATGGGGACAGCCTTGCTGCGATCTTTTTGACACCCCCTTCAACAGCAAATGCAACTACTACTTCTCCCTTCTTCCGCTTCCAGGTCACACACCCAGAGACGCTCTAGTCCACGATTGGCCTCAGGGACTTCTTTATGCCTTTCCTCCGTTTCCCCTGATACCAAAACTCATACAGAAAGCAATATCGTAGGGTTGCAAAATGATCATCATTGCCCCCTACTGGCCTCGACAGATATGGTTCCCGTTCCTACACCATTACATTCTCGATCAGCCCTGGACTCTGGACCCGATTCCAGATCTACTGATTTATCAATCAGGTGGGTTGCATCAGTCTCCAAACTCTCCAGCTCACAGCTTGGTTGCTCCACTTCCAACCTTAGCCAGGCTTCCCAGCATTTCCCCGGCTGTACGTTATTGTCTTCTCTCACAAGTCCACAACCAGGAAAACTTATGCTAGTAAATGGAAACGTTTTTCTTGTTGGGCAGAGGCTAGGAAAGTAGATCCCTTTTCAGCCCCAGTCCACGAAATTCTGGAATTCCTAGCACAACTTTTTCATTCCGGGTCCGCTTCTGCTACGATCAGGGTTCAATTAGCGGCCATTTCTAACTTTCATGTTGGGTTGTCAAATTCTAACATTATGTCTCATAAGCTCTGTAAAGCTTTTTTGAGAGGGACGACTCTCCTTAGGCCCCGGTGATAGATCCCCCTCCTCCTTGGGACCTTAATTTGGTCCAACTTCCTTAATTCTGCCCCCTTTTGAACCAGCAGCGTCCTGGTCCATTAAGTTTTTATCTTGGAAGACACTCTACTTGGAAGACACTCTTTCTGGTAGCTATTACTTCAGCCAGACACGTCTCCGAACTTCAGGCGCTATGTGTTCATCCTCCATACTTGGTTTTTCATAAGGACAGGGTTGCTCTGAGGACTAATCCTTCTTTTCTTCCTAAAGTCTGCTCAGAAAATAATTTAAACCAATCTATAGACCTTCCTGTGTTTTTCCCTAATCACACCAACAAGGCAGAGTACAAATTACACCAATTGGACGTTCATAGACAATTGCGCTTTTACCTGCACAGAACTAAGGAAATAAGGAAGTTGGACCAGTTATTCCTTTCTTATGCCTTAGGCAAACAAGGTCTCCCAGTTTCCAAGGTGACCTTATCCAGGTGGTTGTCTCACACTATTACTTTCATTTATCAGTTAAGGAACAAAGAGTTACCTATCAAACCGAAAGGTCATTCTACTAGGGCCTTGGCCACCTCTGTAGCCTTCCAGTCTAGGTTGCCCATGGATTCTATCTGTGCAGCTGCTACATGGGCAAATCCTCATACCTTTATTTCTCATTACAAGTTGGATATGGTCTCCAGGAGCAGAGCTGACTTTGGTTCCACTGTTCTGAAGAGTCTGTTCCAATGAGTCACCCAGGATATTAGGTGCTAGGAACGCTGTCCCAACCAGCAAGAACGAAGGCGAGATAGACAACTTAACATAAAGAAGTTATGTACCTACCATAATGTTCCATGTTAGTTGTCTTCATCTCGCCTTCTTTTTTGCGTCCCACCCTCCGTCCCCCGGTCCTATTGGACCGAGAGGAGTTCTTATTTCACTGGCTGGGTGTTCTTTGGTTTGTTTCCTCTACTGACTTAGAGAATATGGCAGGTATTTGTTTTGGACTGATTTTCTCTTGCTATGTTTGGAGTTGGCTATTTCAAATGAGATCTGGGTAGCTATCGCTAGGCATCATGGGATAAGGGGTAGCCTTGAGCCAGTAAACAGCTCTCGAGCTATTGAAGATGGCCGAGTCGGAGCCGAGGATCGGCTCCAATCCCAACCAGCAAGAAAGAAGACGAGATGAAGGCAACTAACATGGAACGTTATGGTAGGTACATAACTTCTTTTTCTGCACCATGATTTTCACTCTTATTGTATTACTTGTTTGGGCCTTGAGCATGACGTCCCTAATTGTGTTCTCTGTGCTTCTTTCAACCCACATACCATATGCCGTAGATCTAGGATCTTGTTCAAGCATTTCAGAGTTTGGCCTAAGTTCATTGGTATGGCGTCTTCTGGTCTCCCGACTTCAGATGTTCCTAATAAGTGCAAGGACAAGGACCGCGACAGGCTTAGCTTCAAATTAGCTGAAGACGTCCCTGTTAAGTTGGTTGTCGGCCCAGCAGTAGTCAGTGAGGCGCTTGTTTTGCCCCTGCAGTTCACAGATGTTCAGCAGCAGGCATCTGTGGAGACCTTTTCTGAGTCCTCCATACCGCAGGCTTACACTTCGTCTTCTGACCCCCTGCCTGTCGCCGCCTCTGATGGATCTGGAGCTGCTAAACAGGCGTCGGCTTCTGAGGCCTCTTTTCTCCGCCCGGAGACCAGATCCAGACCGACGACCTTGATTCAAACTTCTGCGGTAGCTAGGCCTCCTGAGTCCCTCAGGTTTTCTAGCAGGCCTTCCAGCTGAAAATCTACTCCTAAGCAGGCGCCGGCCTCCCCTCAAATGCCTCAGGCTCAGATGGTTAAAATGGCTAGAGATCTCTTGACCCTTATCAAAGGCTCTCAGCCACCTCCTTCTAAAATGATTAGGGAATCATCCCCAGAAGCTTTCCCTGCCTCAGACTCTGAGGTTTCCAGCAACTCTGCTGATGAAGAGGGAAGCTCTCCACTTTTTTCTGGTTTTGAGGATTCTGATGCAGAAGACTCCATCCCTTCTGCCTCCCCTCCAGAAGATTTTTCTTTTGGAGATGTTCTGAATACTCTTAGGGAGCATTTCAAATGGGAAGATCAGGACTACCCTCAGTCTAAGAAATGGATTAGGGAATTCTTGGATTTGCCACAGCATAAGCCTTTGGCTATCCCTCCAGTTTTGGAAGTTGTTGATGATGTTTTCATGGAGAATTCTTTGACTCCTAATTCTGTTCCTCCTGCTTCTAGAAAGCCTGACTGGTATTATAGAGTTCCTGATTCTCATCAGTTCCTTTTCAAGAATCGTACTGCTGATCCAGACATTTTTTCTCAGGGCCCTAAGGGTGTTAAAGCCACGGTTGCAACAAATCCTGTTCCTTCTGACAGGGAATCTAGAACCTTGGATAGATGGGGCAAAAAGGTTTATACTTCTTTTACCGTGGCTATTAGGTCTGTTAATTATCTTTTTCATATGCTTAAGTATCAGCAGCATACTTTGGAAGCTATTAAGGCTAAAATTGCTGATGTTCCTACCCTGATGGAGAGTAAGGGCATGCATGATTTATTGAATTCTGCCACTCTTGTCACTAAACATTCTCTGCATTGTAGTTTTGACACTTTGGTGGCTTCTTGCAGGACAGCAGCCACTGGTTCTGTCATTAGAAGACGTGCTTGGCTCAGGGAACAGCCCCTTTCTGAACCTGTCAAATCTAAATTACTGGATGTGCCTTTGCACAAGGACAATCTTTTTGGTAGCAGAGCAGAAGAAGTGTTGAAAAAGTTGGAGGATAAGGCCACATCTATGCAAATTGTTAAGGACTTTCTGCAAGTTCAGCCTCCTCATTTTAGTAGACATTACCCTTCTAAGAATTGGACTTTTCCTGACCCTAGTAAACAGAGTCGCACTAGGTCTAGGGGTTACAGGTCTTCTAGGGGACAGAATTCCACCCCTCAGAAAGCTAAGCACTGGCAGGCTTCCTCTTCAAAATCGTGAAGTTTTAAGCAAACTTCCTAAAGCAAACATTCCCAATGACTCCGGCCTTCCCCTGCGGGTCCAGGGTTTCCTTTGGGGGGGAAGGTTAGCCATGTTTGCAAACGTCTGGTTCACCATCACAGACGACAAATGGGTGCTCAAAATAGTATCCCAAGGCTACAGGTTCTTCTTTCATGCAGAAGCAGAAAAACAAGTTTCTTCTTTACTAAACCTGGGAGCTATAGAGCCAGTTCCTGCACTACAGATAGGTCAGGGTTTCTACTCAAGACTTTTCTTGGTTCCCAAATAAAGGAGGCACCTGGCACCCTATTTTGGATTTGTCCATTCTTAACACTTTTCTGGTTATTCCCAAATTTAAAATGCTCACTCTTCAGCAGTTGCTGCCAGTGCTGGCCAAGGATTCCTGGCTGGTGACTTTGGATCTCAAAGAAGCTTATCTGCACATGCCAATAAGGGAACGCTGCAGGCAGTTCCTTCTCTTCAGGGCGGGGAACAGGCACTTCCATTTCTCTGCACTGCCCTTTGGCTTATCTACTGCTCCCAGAGTTTTTACCAAATCCTGGCTCCAGTCATTGCTTTTTGCAGGCAAAGAAACATTCACATTTACCCTTACTTGGACGACTGTCTTATTCAGGCGAACTTTCCAGAGCAACTTCTAAAGGATTTGGACTTTGTAAAGGACCTTCTCACCCCTTTGGGATACACCATCAACGAAAAGAAGTCAAAACTGGTACCCATCAGGGAGACTGTATTTCTGCGAGTGAGCCTGAATACAGCCACCCAGATGGTATTCCTCTCTCAAGAGAAACAAATGGATCTTTCGAATTACTTCAACAATTTGGCAAGGATGACCCAGCTCTCTGCAAGGCAATTCCTGCAAGCCCTGGGATTCATGGCTTCATGTATTCTGATGATTCCATATGCCAGACTGCATATGAGGAAAATACAATGGTACCTCAAAAACCTTTGGTGTCAACACACTCAGGATTTAGACTTGATACTTCCTCTGATTCCCTGCCTGCAGACGGAGTTCCTTTGGTGGACGATGGCCTGTGCTCAGAACAAAGGCCTGCCTTTCTGTTCACCTCCTGCCAGCCAGACTCTCACCACAGATAACTCGGACTACGCTTGGGGAGCACATCTAGAGGGCAAATGCATTCAGGGGACCTGGAACTCTCAACAGGTTCATTTGCACATAAATCTGAAGAAATTGATGGCAGTCCAGCAGGCCTTAATGGCTTTTAAACATCCTCTCTCTCCTGATACTCTTCTGGTCAGGACAGACAACACCACAATCATGTGGTACATCAACAAGCAGGGAGGGACGCACTTTTACCCCCTGTGCAGACAAAGCATGATACTATGGTCCATAGCAGCTTCCATGGGCATCCATCTGATAGCTCAGTTTCCAGGAAGGCTCAACATCTTGGCAGACCGGTCGAGCAGGCAGGTCTGGATCCTCACGAGTGGCAACTAAACAAGACCAGTGGCAACTAAACAAGACCATCTTCTATCACATCATTCAGTATTGGGGCACTCCCCAGGTGGATTTCTTCTCATCTCTAACCAACCACCTTCTTCCAACCTTTTGCACCAGGGATCATCACAACAAAGCTTGGAAAGTGGATGCTCTGTCTTTCCCCTGGGCACAGCTCTCGATCTATGCATTCCCTCCTCTGCCTCTTCTTCCCGGAGTCCTGTCAAAGATAAGGGATGAAAAACCAAGAGCCATCATCATAGCTCCAGACTGGCCCAGACAACATTGGTATCCACTACTTCGCAGTCTCTCCCAGTCTCTGCCTTGGCATCTTCCTCGATACCAGATCTCTTGGTTCAGGAGGGGGGAAGAATTCTGCATCCTCATCTTCAGACTCTGCATTTGGCAGCTTGGCTCATAATTTAAACCTTTCCCAACAAGTGGTTGAGGTTCTTTGTTAGGCCAGCAGGCCTAGCACTAGGAAATCTTATGCAGATAAGTGGAAACAATTCTCCATTTAGATGCAGACTAGAGGGGAAGACCCTTCTCAACCTACTCTTCCTCTCATTCTTGACTATCTGGCAGGCTTGCTTAATGGTGGACTTTCCCTTTCTTCTATCAGAATCCATGCTTCAGCTATTTCTGCTCATTGTTCTTTTGAGCATCCCATTTTCTCACATCCCTTGCTGAAACAGTTCCTCAGGGGAGCTAGTAATTTAAAGCCTCCCAGAAGGGCACCTACTCCTGCTTGGGATCTCAAGTTTTGTACTTGTGAAACTTACTCTGCCTCCTTTTGAACCAGCTGCCTCAGCAGACCTGAAGTTTCTCTTCGTGAAATCTGACTTTCTTTTGGCTATTACTTAGCTAGAAGAGTTTCTGAGCTGCAGGCCTTAATGGCAATAAAGCCCTTTATCATCTTCCATGTGGATCGGGTTTCTCTTCGAGCTAATCCCTCCTTTATGCCTAAGGTGGTTTCTAGCCTGTCTCTTGACCAGTCTATCCACCTGCCTACCTTCTTTCCTAATCCTCAGAATAAAGGGGAAAGGTTACTGCATTCCCCTGGATGTGCATAGACAGCTTAGATTTTACCTGGACAGGACTAAATATTTTCGAAAGTCGGATCAGTTGTTGGTCAGTTTTGCTCCTGGAGCTCAGGGCAACGCTATTTCAAAACAGACCATTTCTAAGTGGATTGCTCATTGTATTCACTTTTGTTACTTACAGCATGGCAAGGTTCCTCCTCAGAGTATTAGGACCTATTGTACTAGAGCAGCCTCTACCTCAGCAGCTTTTTTAAGAGGTGTACCTACTAGGGACATACTGGAAGCAGCTACATAGACCTCTGTCCACACTTTCACTAAACATTACAATTTACCCTTGTTTTCTAAGTCCAGGGCTGGTTTTGTCACTGCAGTGTTGCAGGGCATCCTTACCACCCCTTAAACAGTGGGTATTCCTCCTCCCTTTTGTTTTTTTCCTGGGCCTTGGGAATCATTTTGTAAGGACTGCAACAGTGAAACACGATGAACATAGTACAGTTGTGTACACTTACCATAAATGTAGATGTTCAAGTGTATTCACTGTTGCAGTCCTGGTTCCCCCCCTTTCATCCCCCCTTTTTTCCCAGGGCACAGACTGGAGTTTTTTTTCCTGGTCTAACCTTTTTTGGGGGGCTCCTGACAGTTAAGGCAAGAAAAACTGAGGAAATGGCATCGGCTGCCTTCTTTTGTACCTGACGTCCTGACGTCAGGCCTAAACCGAATGCAGCCAACATCATATACCAAGGACTTTGGTATTCTGGCCGACTGTGGGCTACCGGGAGCCAGATAACCCATTTTGTAAGGACTGCAACAGTGAATACACTCGAACATCTACATTTATGGTAAGTGTACACAACTGTACATGTTATGTAGTCCTACCGCGCCATAATTCTTGCTGGATGAGTTCAGAGCCAATATTCGGCTCTGACTTGGCCTATACTAAAGCTCGAGAGCTTTTTACTGGCTCAAGGCTAGCCCCTAGCCCATGGTGCCTCATGGCAATTCCCCAGATCTCGTTTGCTGCAAAAGCTTTGAGGTTGTGTCTTACTGGCTCATTGGCTAAGTAGAACGATTTTTTACTTATTTAGTCCCTTTTCTGTTATATATATATATATATATATATATATATATATATATATATATATATCTTAATAGTTTCTTCTGTATTGTGTGTCTGTTTTTTGAAAGTTTTCAACCCCTATTCCCTCCTTAGGACTGTACTGCCTGTTTAAATTAGAGGTCCATAGTGCCGGTTTAAGTTATAGGGCCTTTCCTCCCTGTGTGTGTGTGAGACTGTTGTTAAAAAAAAAAAAAAACTTTCTTCTTCTTTCACTTTTATTTTTTAGTCTTTAACTATGTCTAAAGATAAAATTAAGGATCACAAGGATCATCGCCCTTCGGGCTTCAAAAAATGCGACAGGTGTGCGCAGAAAATGTCTCTTACAGACACCCACACCAGTTGCGTATATTGTCTGGGCAAAGCCCATTTACAGGAACCTTGCATCTTCTGTCATGCTTTTAGTACAAGAGTGTTAAACGAAAGGAAAAGAAAGCTAATTGACAGGGGTCTCATGACCAGTTCCTTCCAGCAACAGCTGGAACTTGGTGAGGCAGCACCAAAGTCTTCAAAGAGAAAATCATCAGCCCCGACTTCAGAGCCGACCAAAAAGTCTAAAGCATCGGAACCAAGGAGTTCTGGTTCTGACTCTCTGCTTCATCTTCGGTGCAGTCTATTCCATCGATTCCGAGACAGACTTCGGTACCGAAGGTTTTGCCTGACATCGAGACTGTATCTCCTATTTTGAGATCTCCTATTTTGGAGAGAAGGAGGTCTCCTTCATTTTACACCAGATCCTCCAGGACCCTATCAGATGAGGAAATTAAGAGGGTGGTGAAGAGGTTGCTTTCGGATCCAGCTCTGGCTAGAAAATTGACCCCTCCAGAGCCAAAGGTCTCGGAGCCATCCCCCATACCGATCACTGTTCCTCCTCTGACTGCTTCGCTCTCGGAGCCTATTACGTCAGGTTCCTCTGTCTTCGTCCCTTCGGCTCTGGGGATTCAGCCTGTTTCCTCGGAGCAAATTACTCTATCCTCGATGGCTCAGTCTGGAGCCGAGGGTTCTGGGAGCCACCGCTTTCGTGTCGACTCCGAGGGGGACAGTCTCCCTGGGTTCTCTTCACAACTAACCCTTCCTCTCGGAGCCTCGGCTCGACTCAGCTCGGCTCCCACTTCTGCTTCGGAGCCGTTCCCTCTTGCTAGGAGTTGACCATCCGCCCCCTTGGAGCGGAGGTCTTCTTTGGAGCGGGGGGAAGGCTTTCAAAGCTATAGAGAAGGCTTTATCCTTTGCCAAAGCCATTCCTTTGGAACCTGTGTCCCACCAGCAGCAGGCAGAAACCTCTTCCCCTCTGCCACCCCCACAGTGTAGGGAACCAGAGGCCTGTGTAGCCCCCATTGGAAGCGCCCCCTCTTCCGAGACCTCACCAGATTATCCCACTGGAGAGCTCCCTCGGAAGAGGTTATGTAAGAGGAAACATGTCGACTCCTCTGAGTCTGTCACATCAGACACTGATTTAGAGGAATCAGAAGGGTCACCCAGATCTCCCTCTGAGGATGTCTCCTTCTCTGACATCCTAGAAATCCTTAGACAGAGGGGTGATTGCAAGACCTCTAACCCTACTGAGGATGAATCGGTGTATCTTGAGGCCTTTGGCTCCCAACCTTCCACCTCTTGGGTGACACCACCTTATGACCAACTTTTGGGGGTAATTTCGCGGAAAGTATGGACCTCTCCAGATTCAGTGGAAGCCATCCCAAGGAGGCCAAACAAATTTATGACAGCACCTGAGGACAAGTCTTTCCTTAGCAAGGGAGTTCCAGTTGATACTATGGTGGTAGCAACGGCCACCAAGAAGGAATTATCTGAGATGTCTTCTAATATCCATCCTCCTAACAAGAAGTCCAGGACGATGGATAGGTACGGGAAGCGTACTTTTTCTTCAGCGGCATTTACACTAAGATCGCTGAATTACCTGACTCATTTCACTCGTCTAAAGAGGGATCTCCTGAAAGAGTTAGGAGATACCCTCCAGGGTTCAGTAGCTCTGGGTTCCATGGACAAGGTTTCCGCGCAGCTCCACGCCCTTACTTCCATAGCTAACTCCTCCATGAGGCTGATCTCATATGCGGCAGATGGAGTGAGTAGGGCAGCCGCAGCAGGAATAGCTCTCAGGAGACATTCTTGGATGCGTCTTTATAATTTTACGGAATCCTTCAAGTCTTCCTTCACTAACTTTCCCTTTGATGGTTCATCTCTTTTTGGACCCCAAGTGAAAGAGACTTTGACTAGGTGCGAGCAGGAAGGAAAAACCTTATCTGCCATTGGAGTCCGTTTTTCTCTCTCCCGTCCAGACCCTAGCCCAAGGGTAATACAGGAGGGAAAATGTGGTTCTGCAAATCCCAAAAAAGTTTTCCTCAGGCACAAGGTCAACCCTCCCCCAGGGGCAGAGGGGGAGGATATAATGGAAGATGCAGCCCTCATGGCAGAGGAGGTCCGCAACATCAGGGAGACAGAGAAACTTTCAATGATCATCCCTTCTATCGACCCTGAGGGGTTGCCCGACTGTCTGTCTCTGGAGGCAGTCGGGGGGACATATATCGCTGTACCCAAGTGCCTGGCTAACTATCACTCAAGATCGTTGGCTACACACAGTAATATCCAGAGGTTACCTGATTCCCTTTATTTCCGAAACCCCAACAAACTGGTCTCTTCCAGATGTATCACCCATCCAACTAGACCGTGCAGCATCAGAGGTCATCTCATTGCTACAAAAAAGAGTCATCCAAGAAGTCCCCCAGAGCAAGTAGGATCCGGAACTTACTCTTGATTCTTTTTAGTTCCAAAAAAGACAGGGGACTGGAGATCAATTCTAGATCTCAGCAGACTCAACAAGCATGTAAGAAAATCAAAGTTCCAAATGGCCACTCTGCAGTCGATATTTCCCTTTATCGGGAAAGACAACTGGATGTGCTCCATCGATCTCCAGCATGCATACTATCACATCAAAATGGACAGGCGCTCCAGGAGACACTTACGCTTCCGGTGGGGAGCCAGCCATTTCAGTTCAGAACACTGCCCTTTGGCCTCAATACAGCCCCCTAGAGTGTTTAGCAAATGCATGGCAGTGGTAACGACTCACCTGAGACATCAAGGATTCCAGGTGTTTCCATACCTAGACGACTGGCTCCTCACTGCTACCACCAAGCATCAACTCATAAGGACAAGGGACGAGACTCTATCCTTGTGCCCCAGCCTAGGCATCACTGTCAACTTTCAAAAGTCAGTCTTATCTCCCTCGCAGCATATTGTATATCTAGGCTCAGAAATAGACACAACCAACATGTCAGTAAAGCTAACACAGGAAAGAGTGGAATCTCTACGCAGTCAGATCAGATCCTTATTAAACAAATAAAGAGTCCAGGCCAGAGTAGTCCTTCAAGTCCTAGAGATTATGGCTTCCACCATCTTATTAGTTCCTCTTGCTCGCCTACATATGAGGATTCTCCAATGGATGCTGTTTGCACAATGGTCGATCCATTATCTCACCAGATATTAATAACAAACGCATGCAAAAGGGATCTGACATGGTGGTTACACACGAAACAACTTGTCATAGGTCATCCACTTGTTCCTCCCCAAAATAAAGCAGTTTTGACCACAGACGCTTCCCAGATAGGGGGGGGGGCATTATCTGGAAAAGACAGTCCAAGGTACTTTGCAAAACCACGGGAACCACTTGCACATCAATGTTCTGGAGATGAGAGCGGTGCTATATGCATTGCAAGCACTTCACAGCTCCCTTCCCACTGGAAAGATTGCGATTCAGTCAGACAACATGTCTGTCGTGTGGTACATAAACAAACAAGGGGGAACCAAGTCTTACCCGCTTTGCAGAGAGGCCTTAAGAGTTTGGAAATGGGCGATGGATACTCAACGCTTCCTGATAGCAACGCATATCCCAGGGAAATCCAACGTAATAGAGGACAAACTCAGCCCTCATTCCCCATCTGGGGATGTCACCCAGGGATGCTCTAGTTCACGACTGGCCCCCCGGGACTTCTCTATGCCTTTCCTCCCAATCCACTCATACCCAAAGTAATACAGAAAGCAAGGCAGTTGAGGAGTTCCTTGATCCTCATTGCTCTTTACTGGCTTCGACAAGTTTGATTTCCTTTCCTGTGGCCCTATCTTTTGGAGGAACCATGGATTCTGAATCCATCTCCCGATCTCCTGATTCATCAATCGAGACAGTTCCACCCCTCCATCCACACCCTCAAATTGAAAGCATGGCTGCTCCAATTCCACATATAGCCAGGTGCATTCCCTTATCCCCAACGGTCAAACACATCCTAATTTCATCCCATAAACCTTCCACTCAGAAACTATAGTCTGGCAAATGGAAAAGGTTTTCCCTTTGGGCTATGAACTGGGGCTTAGATCCATATACAGCTCCTTTAGAATCCATTTTATCCTTCCTAACAACAATTTTTCATAAAGGAGCAGCAGCCGCTACAGTTAGAGTTCAATTAGCTGCCATTTCCAATTTCCATTTTGGTTTCATGGGAAATTCAGTCATGCAACACTCCTACTTTAAAACCTTCTTAAAAGGAGTTCTTCTTCTTAGGCCCCCAATAAAACAACCTTTAGAACCCTGGGACTTAAATTTAGTCCTCTCATCTTTGATATCTGCACCCTTTGAACCATCCTCGTCGTCAGACTTAAAATTGTTATCATGGAAAACCCTGTTCTTGGTAGCTATAACATCGGCTAGGAGAGTCTCGGAACTTCAAGCTCTAACTATTCGATCTCCTTACATTATCTTTCTCAAGGATAGGGTCTCTGTTAGGACAAACCCTTCCTTTCTCCCTAAGTTATGCTCGGAACACAACCTGAATACTACCATTGAGCTACCTGTGTTTTTTTCCAAACCACTCTAATAAATCAGAGTATAGACTTCACCAACTAGATGTCCACAGGATACTCAGATTCTATATACACAGGACCAAAGAATTCAGGAAATCTGATCAACTTTTTGTTTCCTTTTCTGACAAAAGGAAAGGCTTACCTGTTTCAAAAATTACTCTTTCAAAATGGCTTTCGGATTGTATATCCTTTGCTTATCAACAAGCTGGTAGACAATTACTGTTAAAAGCTAAAGGTCACTCTACTAGGGCTGTAGCTACTTCATGCGCCTTTAGATCTAGGCTCCCAATTGATACTATTTGTGCCGCAGCTACTTGGGCAAGACCACATACGTTTATCACTCATTACAAATTGGATTTGGCCTCCCGGGACAGGTCATCCTTTGGGTCCACTGTGCTGAAGAGTCTCTTCGCTTGAGCCACCCGGGATAAAGGTGCTAGGGACGCTGTCCCATCCAGCAAGAATTACGGCGAGATAGGACTACATAACATAAAGAAGTTATGTACTTACCATAACGATGTCCTTCAAGGATGCATCTGCAGTCATAACAAATGGGTTGTCCTGTCGTCAGGCAGCCCTTCGGTCGGCCGGATTCCAAAGTCTGGGTCTGGCCTCGGCTGGTGTCGCACTTCACCCGACGTCATCTCTGCTGGTCTTCGGGTATAAAGGCATCAGACAACGCCATTTTCCTCAGTATTTCTTGCCGCATGGCGCCCGAAGCAGAAGCTGTTCGCAAGTGCCGGTCGGTCAGATCCAGAGATTACTACTACCGAATACTACTTCGAAGACTTCTAAAAGCTAAGTACCCCGTTGGGGACTCTTTCTTGCCTCAGCCGATGTCAGAAAAAGTAAATAACTGTTTAACTTGTGGGAAACAAATACCTCATAAAGATTTCCACTCTTACTGCTTACCTTGTTTAGGCCCAGACCACGACGTAGCAGCCTGTTTAGCCTGTGCTTCCTTCAACCGACGAACGCTTAGGCGTCGGTCGGAGTTTGCTGAACAGTTTTTCGGCTCAGATTTTGAGTACATTAAGCCGTCGGATCCTCCGACTTCTCAAATTGTTAAAAAATGCAAAGAAAAAGACTGACACTCGCGGTCCGCGGTTTCGGCCGAAACCACGGTTAAGCAAACCGCGAGTGTCTCGGTTTCGGCCGAAACCGAGCAAACGGGTCAATCTTCAGCCGAATCCATGACTACTACCGAGGCCCCTGCTACCCTAGTTGAATCGGCCTCTGAAGTTTTGCCTACTAATGTGGTTCCTTTAGAATTATCGGACACCATCCCTTTGGATGTCTCTACCCCAGCACGTGGTGCTGCTAGGCCTCCTGCAGCCATGTCTATTAAGGCCTTTGCCAGGGCTAAAGCAGCCAAAACTGCTAAATCAGTGCCTGTTAAGCCCCCCTCACACAGGCCCAGTTCCAGTTCTCAAATGCTTACTCTGGCAGAGGATCTCATCTCTTTAATAAGGGGATCCCGATCTCACCCAGACAGGGCCTCTCAGCCTCCTGAAAAGAGACCCAGAGCAGAGCCCCCAGAGCCAGTGTCCTCAGATGATTCTTCTGATGATTCAGACATTACAGACCATCCAGAGGCTCCTTTTTCTACTTATGAAGATTCCGATGCTGAAGAATCTATTCCATCTGCCTCTCCACCAGAGGAATTTTCCTTTGGAGAAACCTTACATGCCATGAGAGAGCAATTCCAATGGCAGGGACAAGATTTCTCAGATTCAAGAAAAAGGCTTAGGACCTTTCTACACTTACCGCAACATAGGCCCTTAGCTATACCTCCAGTTCTTCCTGTTGTGGATGATGCATTTAATGATGTTTGCACTGCTCCTGATATTTTACCTCCAGCCCCTGCCAAACCCGATAGGTTTTACAGGGTACCGGACACTCATCACCACCTATACAAGGCCCCACTTGCAGATCCTGAGACTATCTCCCAGGGGCCTAAGGCAGTAGCTTCGACCTCAGCAAAAAACCCTATCCCTTCTGAAAGGGAATCCAGGTCCTTAGAGAGATGGGGTAAAAAAGTTTACACCTCTGCTACTCTCTCAGCTAGAGCTTTGAACTGTCAGTTTCATATGATCCAATACCAAGAGTTTATGCTTGATCAGTTAACTAAGAAACTGTCCTCTGATGATTCCTTAGATAAGAAATATGTTCTAGAAATGGTAAATAACATTCAGCAGGTTAGTAACCATTCTTTAAAATGTGGCTATGATGCACTGGAGGCTTCATTTAGATCAGCCATGACTGGCACAGTTATAAGAAGGCATGCATGGTTGAAAGAACAGGTCTTGCCGGATCATGTTAAAGCAAAGCTGTTAGATGCTCCTATGGATAAGGCCAGTCTATTTGGTTCTCCTGCCCAGCAAGTAATGAAGAAAATGGAAGAGAAGGCAAAATCTGTACAAACAGTTAAAGATTTCTTACAGGTTCAGCCCCAAGGTTTAGCAGGAACTGGCCTTCCAAAAATTGGTCCTTTCCAGACTCCTCTAAATCTCAGAGAGGCAGGAATAGACGTTCCAGAGGCAGAAATCAATCCAGAGGAGGTGCCTACAGAGGACGCCAGTGGCAAGGCAACAACCAGCGAGGCACAGACACAACCACTGCCACTGCAACAGGACAATCACAGTGACTTGGCTCTGACACCGCCTACCAGGGAACAAATAGCAGCACCCTTAGGCGGAAAGTTAGCCTTATTTTCAAAAAATTGGCACTATATCACAAAAGACAAGTGGATTTTGCAGACTATAGACCAAGGCTACAGGTTTCATTTCCACACCTTACCAGTAAAAGAGGAATGCCAAACCTACCTCCAAATCAGAAAACAGAAGCTCTAAAACAGATAGCTCAATTATCAAAAATGAGAGCTGTGGAAAGAGTACCACCAACAGAGCAGGGCAAAGGATTCTACTCCAGACTCTTCCTAGTACCAAGAAAAGAGAAAAGTTGGAGACCTATTCTCGACCTGTCCGCCTTAAACACATTCATCATTGTTCCAAAATTCAAAATGCTGACCTTACAGCAACTTCTTCCCATGCTGGGCAAGGAGTGTTGGCTGGTAACTCTAGATCTCAAGGAGGCATACCTGCACGTCCCCATACGACCAAATTGCAGAAGATACCGCAGATTTCTTGCAGGATCAGAGCATTATCAATTCTCAGCATTGCCCTTTGGTTTATCTACTGCGCCCAGAGTATTCACAAAATGCCTGGCATCAGTAATCGCTCATTGCAGGCTACAGGGTATCCAAATTTATCCATACCTGGACGACTGCCTGATACAAGCGGACAACAAAAGCAAGCTGACAAAAGACTTACAAAGAGTCATTTGCTTACTACAAGCCCTGGGATACACAGTCAATTTAAAAAGTCAAGACTAATACCATCCCAAACAAGAACATTCTTGGGTGCAGAATTGGACACAGTAAAGCAGATGGCATTCCTAACTGCAGAAAAACAAGAACAACTCCCTCTTTACTTCTTGGCATTAACAAAGCAGAACAAACTAACAGCAAGGAAAGTACTGCAGGCCTTGGGCTTCATGGCATCATGCATAATCCTGGTCCCCCATGCCAGACTGCATATGAGAAAACTACAGTGGTACCTAAAGAATTTATGGTCTCAACACAGGCACAGCTTAGAAACCGAAATTCCACTAATCCCATGCCTGAAACAAGAGTTCCTATGGTGGGCTCAAGCATGCCAGTCAAACCCAGGCTTGCCCTTCAAAAATTTTCAAGCAAGCCAAACCATCACAACGGACGCCTCAGACCTAGGTTGGGGGGCCCACATGCTGGACAAATGCATACAAGGATTATGGACCCCAGATCAACTGCACCTGCACATAAATCAAAAAGAAATGCTGGCAGTAAAACTAGCAATCCAGAATTTCAGACCATTCCTCAAAGAAGGCCATTTGATGATAAGGACAGCCAACACCACAATCATGTGGTACATCAACAAACAGGGAGGCACTCATTCATACCCCCTATGCCGAATGACTCTGGACCTATGGAATATGGCTCTGAGCTACAACATTCAGTTACAGGCAATATTTGTACCGGGAAAAGAAAACATCCTAGCAGACATGTTAAGCAGAACAACCTCGGATGCTCACGAATGGATGCTACACCCGGACATCTTCAAGGCCATCACAAAGAAATGGGGAATGCCACAAATAGACCTATTCGCATCCCCACTCAATCACCAGCTCAAGAAATTCTGCACAAGGACATACCACCCACTTGCATGGAAGGTGGACTCTCTATCCTTCAGTTGGAAAGGCCTGACAGCATATGCATTTCCACCTCTTCCCTTGATGCACAAGGTACTACTGAAAATCAAAGAGGAGCGTCCAAGGATAATTCTGATAGCTCCAAATTGGCCAAGACAACACTGGTATCCATTGCTGAGGAGCATGTCTCGGAACAGAACGTGGACACTACCCCTGATGTCTTTGATGTTAACTCAGAACAACTACAACATCATGCATCCAAATCTAAAAACTCTGCAATTGACTGCCTGGAACATTACATAACAGCAACTAACCCAGATTTATCCCAAAGGGTTAAAGACATTATCCTGGAGGCCCGCAGACCTTCGACAAGAAGGAACTATGCAGGGAAATGGAAAAGGTTTGTCATTTGGAACACTGAAAGAGGGAAAGATGTGTCAAAGGTAGATATTGCCAACATCCTGGAGTATTTGGCAGAGCTTCTCCATACAGGCCTGTCCTATTCCTCCATCAAGATACATGCATCAGCTATTTCTGCAGAATACAGCTTCGATCCCCCTGTCTTCTCACATCCTCTACTCAGGCAGTTCCTCAGAGGAATCAAGAATGTAAAACCTCCTAGGAAACCACCATTACCAGCATGGGACTTGAACTTTGTGCTAGAAAAATTGACACTCCCTCCATTTGAACCAGCAGCAACAGCAGATCTTCAACACCTATCCTGGAAAACTGCTTTCCTACTGGCAATTACCTCAGCAAGAAGGGTTTCGGAACTACAGGCCTTAATGGCAGTACAACCCTTCCTAATCTTCCATCAAGATAGAGTATCCATGAGAACTAATCCTACATTTATGCCTAAGGTGGTATCCAGAGTGTCTCTAAACCAGGCAATCCACCTACCTACCTTCTTTCCCAATCCACAGAACAGGGGGGAAAGATTGCTGCATACCTTGGATGTACATAGACAGTTGCGCTACTACCCGGACAGAACCAAGGGCAATAGAAAAACTGACCAGCTTCTAGTAGCCTATACAACAGGAAGGGAAGGAAAAGCAATCTCCAAACAGACAATCTCCAAGTGGATAGGAAATTGCATAAGATTCTGTTACTCCTACCATGGAAAGCCAATTCCACAGAACATAAGACCTCACTCTACAAGGGCTACAGCCACTACCACAGCTTTCTTACGAGGAGTGGCTACCAAGGACATTATTGAGGCGGCTACTTGGACCTCCGTGCATACATTTGCCAAGCATTATAACTTACCTCTATACTCTAGATCCCGAGCAGGGTTTGCCACTGCTGTACTGCAAGGGATCCTAACTACACCATAATTCTATTTCCTCCTCCCCTAGTTTGGCTATGGTATTCTACCCATTTGTTATGACTGCAGATGCATCCTTGAAGGACATAGTACAGTTTTGTACCTACCATAAATGTAGATGTCCGAACAGGATAGCATCTGCAGTCAGGATTACCCACCCTCCTTCCCCTCTGTGGTACTCCTAGGGTATTTACCCTCCTAATAGCTAGCTGGGGGGGGATCTCTTATGGTGTATTTGTTTGTATATATGTACATACATGCTTATTTTTTTGTGTTTGCCTTCTACTTTTTTGGAAACATTGGCATTCATCCAAAATTTAGCTTTCCAAGAGGGCAACTGGCATCTGGGGCAAGAAACACTGAGGAAAATGGCGTCGGCTGATGCCTTTATACCCGAAGACCAGCAGAGATGACGTCGGGTGAAGTGCGACACCAGCCGAGGCCAGACCCAGACTTTGGAATCCGGCCGACCGAAGGGCTGCCTGACGACAGGACAACCCATTTGTTATGACTGCAGATGCTATCCTGTTCGGACATCTACATTTATGGTAGGTACAAAACTGTACTTTCTATGTTTGTAGTCCATCTCGCCTATATTCTTGCGTCCCTCCCTCCAACCCCCTTCCCGTTTCTGGGAGATCTAGTGGACCTCTTTTTGGGGCTGCCTGACTTTGCTCTTTATTGTCCACCTGGAATGGATTATGTTTCTAATCCCTTCCTATATTTTTACAGATTCTTTCGTATTATTATTACCTGATAGTTATTTATTACTTTCTTGCAAACTAGATCTGGGGAATTGCCGTGAGGCACCATGGGATAGAGACCAGCCTCAAGCCAGTAAAAAGCTCTCAAGCTTTAGTATAGGTCGAGTCGGAGCCGAATATCGGCTCCGAACCCATCCAGCAAGAATATAGGCGAGATGGACTGCAAACATGGAACGTTATGGTAAGTACATAACTTCTTTTTTTCTTCACATCTGGCTACCTTTCAGTCCCTGTCAAACACTTTCATGTGGCTGATTTCCCACAGCATGGAGGGTGTTTCTAGAGCAGCAGGTTCAGGATTTTCCATTAGGAGGCATGCCTAGATGTGCCAAACACTTGAATTCTGAAGGGTTATGGTTCAGTCCTTTCCCCTTCTGTTGTGGAAGGATGATTGGATGTGCTCAACAGATCTCCAGGATGTGTTCTATCACATCAAAATACACAGACGGTCTATGAGGTACCTTCGCTTCTGGCTAGGGGCCAGTCACTTTCAGGCGAGAACCCTGCCCTTTAGTCTCACCACAGCCCCCAGGTATTCACCAAGTGTATGGCAGTGGTTGCAGCTCATCTGAGATTGCTTGGATTCTGGGTGTTTCATTACCTTGATGACTGCCTTCTAACTACTCCATGAGGCATCTACTGACACGTGCCAGGGACTACCTGCTCAACCTGTGTCTACACTTGGGCATCGCAGTTAACTACAACAGATCTCATCTCGGTTTTGCTCAAGTCCTGGACTTCACAGATGCTCATCTGGATACGGTTTCCCAAGTGGCAAGACTGCTACAATCCATACTAGTTACAACATCAGGCAGCACATCTGTTGTCTCTTCAATCAACACTGGCAAGGTTGGTTCTTCAGTTTCTTGGTTCAGTAGCAGCCTCCATAATCCTTGTGCTCTGGCAAGATTTTATATGAGGGTAGTGCAGTGGATACTGGTAGTCCAGTGGTCTATGAGGTTGGCCTAATGGTTAAGGTGTTTGCCTTACAAACACAAGGTGCAGGGTTTGAGTCTCACAAGGGATAATTGGCTAGGCTTAAAATGTCTCGCAAGGGCAGTTAGCTTAGTACTAATCTATGAACCTATGAACCTATGAATTGACGTCCTATGAATGTTGCCAATTGAATCACAAAGATTTGCATGCACTAGACATGTGTCAACACCATCCCTTTGTCCTACCTTTGCCCAAGGTCACTGTGACCACAGATGCTTCCCAGCTGGAGTGGAGGGGCACTACTTGGGACAGACTTTCCAGGGCATATGGTGCACCTTAGAGACCAAGCTTCAACATCAGTGTCCTAGAGATAAGGGCAGTTCTCCTAATGTTGCAGGCCTTTCAGGACATTCTCCCTCTAGGGATGATTGCTACACACAGATAAAATGTTAGTGGTCTTGTACATCAATAAACAGAGAGGAACTTGCACTTACCCCTCGTGTCAAAAGGCAATGAGGGTGTGGCACTGGGCAATCTCTTCCAACTGCTTTATTTTGGCACTGCACATTCTGAGGAAGGCCAACAGTTTATTGGGCAGATTAATCAGATCTATTTTACTGCCTCACAAATAGTCTGTCAGTCTCTGGTGGTGGAACAGATTTTTCGTCAGTGGTGCTAACTATGCTGCAATCTTTTCGCTTCTACCCACAATTTAAAATGGAGTGGATATTTTGCCTTAATGTCCTCAGATGGGGAGTCACTGAGAGTCACTGTGATATAGGAGATATACATGGCCCCTGGTCTCATTTATACTTCTCCTACTCCCCGCATATCCAAGTTTCTACAGAAAGTTTATCAATGAAAGAGCAAAGTAATCCTCATTACCCCTTCCTTTGGCCTCACCTACTATATGAGGGTTCTGGATCCCACTCCAGATCTTCTATACCTCATCCAAACATACAAGCCCTCAAGTTAACCACGATTTGATGTTGTCCTTTTCATTCTTCAATGTAGGGGTTCGAATGTGATCCTTAGATCCAACTCGTCCTCTCATTCCAGACATAGGATCCATCTCTCAGGCTCATTTTACCCATAAGGCTCTATTGCATCTTCAAAGCCTCCAATCTAATTTGCGGCCATTGAGAACAGATGCAGGTTTTCCACGTTGTTGGGCAATTATTGGTTTCCTGAGTTATAAAACTTTTTTGGTGTTTTTCTATTTCCTTTATTGTATTAATCTACTTTTCCAGTAGACTATCATCCCTCTCAAGTTTCTGTCACTGACATTAGGGCATTTCTTTCCCTTCTTCTTTCTAATACTATATTTAGATACTATTTGATTACCATTTCTGGCATTTCTATTTACCCACAATTTAGGGTATTTCTTGCTTACCATAATTGGTAGCAGAACTTTTTTATTTTCTAATTTCCATACAAAAAAAATAACTAGCTGTTTTACTCTGTGTGTATTTCTGTATTTGACAGTGAGTGTAAACTCGGGGTTTCTTCGCACTTATGTCAGAAAACCCACAGGTTTCAAAAAGCTCACTTCTTTTGGGCATACAGTTCTGAATTCAGATGCCCACAAGGAGTGCATATGTTGTCTAGGGGCTGAAAATCTAGAAATGTCATGCAAAATATGCTCCACTTTCAACCCTAGGGCTTTAGTGGATCAAAGTAATAAACTGATCCTAAAACGTCTTCTGCCTTTGACTTCTACTTCAGGGGCTCAAACCACCTCCAAACATGCCAAGTCCATTCCTTTGGAGCATAGGAAGTGCACCTTTCCGAAGTACCCAAGGTCTTCTTCAGAGCCACCAACAAAGACAAGGAAATTATCGGGTCCTATGCTGTCGGATCCTAAGACTCATCGATTGGATCCAAAGACTTTGGATCCCAGGGCTTCAACCAGTATAATCACAATTAGTCCAACAGTGATACCCTCAGATCGTAGACCATCTAATCCAAAGCAGGGTTTTGCTTATAGGAGTACTACTCCTGAGTACACTATCAAGCCAAATCGGGGGGTTCTTCAAACCCCCAAGAAGCACTCTAGGCCTCCTTCCACTTCTTCCTTTTTGTCCTGAAGGAGCTTTTTGGAAGAGGATATAGATAGGGTGATGTGAAAGTTTCTCAGAACTCATATCCAAATGGGGGTCTTACCAGCTTCATCCCCTGCTGGATCCATGAGTATGCCAACAACTTCTGAAGCTTTTATCTCTCCTCCTCCGATTCATCCTGTGGTTCCGGAGCCCCAGGATCCGAGATCCCAAGAGGTCCAGTGTTGGCTCCAAGGAATGCTTCTTCCTCAACTCCAACTATATCCTTGGCTAGTTTGGATCTGATACTATTAGATCAGAATAGCGAGAACTTACTTGGCAATGGCGTACTAATGCTTTTTGTTATCCAGGTTTAAACGACCATTGCAATATAGGCTGCCTACTTAAATTAAGAAGTCTGAACAGAAATTAAGAATACTAAGTACTATTTAGATACATTAGTTTTTTATACTAGCTTTACTTAAGATCTCAGCTTGTATGAAACATTTATTTATATTTATTTCCTTATTTGTTTTAACTTTTTAGACATCTATTAGTTACTTTTGTATTCAGTGTTTTTTCCAGTTGCATACTGAGCTTTGCTTCTGTATTTTCAAACTACTGTATTCAACAGGTATTGAGTGTGTGTTCAGACAAAAATTAAGACACACCTTATTAATATCTTAACTTTAGAAGTATAGGTATATGTATGTATACACATTATAGTCTTATAATTTCTCATACTTAATGACACTTAACATAATTACTATATATATATATATTTTTTATACAAGTTTTATTTATTTACATATTCATATACATTTACACAACAATAATAATATATAATACAACATAATAATATAATATGATGTAATACATATGTATACATATTTTTATACATATTTTTTCTATTAATTATTATACACATACATTTATGTATATATACATTTTTTTATGGTTATATATATGGATAAACTTGTTTATATACATGTACTCATATTATAGGCTTATTCTTGCTGTTTTATTAACGAATGCATTACTTTCACAACAATAATATATAATTATTATTTGCTTTTCATATTTAGTTTCAAATAACTATTTTAATGTAATTATAAAAGCCTTTGTTTAAACCACTACTTTTTAGATTACTTATTCCTGCTTCTTTATACATACATATTACTTCAAAAGACTCTGTTTCTTGACTTATAAGACCAGTCTGATTTAGACGAATGCACTGATTTATCTAAACTGTATTTCAGCAACTAGTATTAACTTTAAATCAACCTTGTATGGTTTGTTGTTATTTTTCTATACAAAACTAGCTCAGTGTTATGTCTTGAGTGCTGACTCAGTTTTATTAATAAAGAAGTGGTTTTTAGATATATAATTCCATGTATTTATATACACACACATATATTTTATTGTATATAAATATAGAACACTTCTTTTATATATACATATATATACCTTTTTGCTGCTAAAAGTTGTGTGTTTCTACTATATTGTTTTTAAACTTTCTTAATTTGTTAATTGATACTTTAGTTAATGATTTTAGTGACGTGAGTGTATAAATATGTAAATTAATTAAGGTGTTGAATGTCTGAGGAAGTTGCTCAAACATTGAGCGACGAAAAGCGCTTTACGTTTACTTGCAATAAACCTGTGTGTTTCAGTCTTCAGTGACGCGTTGGATCATTTTTTAGTGTATTTCTATTTACCCACAATTTAGGGTATTTCTTGCTTACCATAATTGGTAGCAGAACTTTTCTATTTTCTAATTTCCATACAAAAAAAATAACTAGCTGTTTTACTCTGTGTGTATTTCTGTATTTGACAGTGAGTGTAAACTCGGGGTTTCTTCGCACTTATGTCAGAAAACCCACAGGTTTTAAAAAGCTCACTTCTTTTGGGCATACAATTCTGAATTCAGATGCCCACAAGGAGTGCATATGTTGTCTAGGGGCTGAAAATCTAGAAATGTCATGCAAAATATGCTCCACTTTCAACCCTAGGGCTTTAGTGGATCAAAGTAATAAACTGATCCTAAAACGTCTTCTGCCTTCGACTTCTACTTCAGGGGCTCAAACCACCTCCAAACATGCCAAGTCCATTTCTTTGGAGCATAGGAAGTGCACCTTTCCGAAGTACCCAAGGTCTTCTTCAGAGCCACCAACAAAGACAAGGAAATTATCGGGTCCTATGCTGTCGGATCCTAAGACTCATCGATTGGATCCAAAGACTTTGGATCCCAGGGCTTCAACCAGTATAATCACAATTAGTCCAACAGTGATACCCTCAGATCATAGACCATCTAATCCAAAGCAGGGTTTTGCTTATAGGAGTACTACTCCTGAGTACACTATCAAGCCAAATCGGGGGGTTCTTCAAACCCCCAAGAAGCACTCTAGGCCTCCTTCCACTTCTTCCTTTTTGTCCTGAAGGAGCTTTTTGGAAGAGGATATAGATAGGGTGATGTGAAAGTTTCTCAGAACTCATATCCAAATGGGGGTCTTACCAGCTTCATCCCCTGCTGGATCCATGAGTATGCCAACAACTTCTGAAGCTTTTATCTCTCCTCCTCCGATTCATCCTGTGGTTCCGGAGCCCCAGGATCCGAGATCCCAAGAGGTCCAGTGTTGGCTCCAAGGAATGCTTCTTCCTCAACTCCAACTATATCCTTGGCTAGTTTGGATCTGATACTATTAGATCAGAATAGGTCTCAGAGCCAAAGTCTTGACATTGAGTCTAAGGGGATAGGCATAGCTCTAATTTTGTCTGAGCTGTCCCTTCCTGTCAGAGCCTCAGCCATGGACAGCTTGGATCTGGTTCCACCCTTGAGATGCGGATCCAAAGGAGGTCTAGACCTGCCTTCGTCGGGAGTTTCAGCTCCATGGAGGTGGGTCAGGGTCTCTCTGGGTCCATCAGCTTTTGAAGTAGTGGAAATGGCTTTTTCTCCCCACAGAGAACACCTTCTCATGCCTCAGATCCTAGTCCCTTCCCCCATCAGTTCCTAGCTCTGAGTCGCAAGCCTGTTCCACAAGGACAGCCAGAACCAGTAAGTGTCCAGCCAGTTCCATTTGAGGAACTTCCCCTCTCTTCTGACACCTTGGTTGAACATCCCACAGAGGAGGTACATTGGAAGAGGATGTGGAAAAGGAGATTGATTGACTCCCTGCTGGAGTATCGCATGGAGGATACCGATTTCAGTGAAGAGAGGAGTCCCCCAGAGCACCACCAGATGACATCTCCTTTGGAGATATTCTAGAGATCCTGAAACACAAAGGTGGCTGGTCTTCCTAAAACCCCTCACCAGAAGAATTAGTGTTTTTGGAGGCTTTTGGTTCTGGCCTGTCTACGTCTTGGGTTACCACCCCCCTGTCAGGTGAACTTATTGATTTTGTTGCCCTTCAGGCTTGGAAGGAACCAGATACCATCAAACCCATTCCTAAAAGACCCAACAAGTTTTTGGCACCCCAACTGACAGACCACACTGGAGCAAAGGGGTCCCAGTTGATGCTGTGGTTGTGATGCTGGTGGCAGCCACCAAGAAAGACCTAGCGGAACAGAGCTCTGCTGTTCATCTGTCTAACAGGGAATCTAGAGTTTTGGACAGGTTTGGAAAGTGAGTTTTTGCCTTTGCAACCTTTGCCTTGAGGTCTCTAAATTACCTGGCACATTTTACTTAGCTTCAGAGAAATTTCACCAAGGAGCTTTCAAATACTGTCTCAGAGACCATGTCTGCTGAGGATTTCAAAACTGGCCACTGTTTTGTCTATATCCAGTGCTTCAGGTTGATCTCTCACACAGCTGAAGGCACCTCACAAGCAGCCAGTTCAGGTATTGCCATAAGGAGACCAGCCTGGATGCAGCTTTGCAAAACCCTTTAAGATGTCTTTTATTAACACCCCATTTGATGGCACTTCCTTGTTTTGGCTATCAGTAAAAGAGACGCTTACCCTCAGTGAACAAGATGGAAAGGCTGCAGTAGGAATCAAGTTTTCTACACCTCAACGAACCTTTAATCAGAGAGGTGGCAAGAAGATGTGGTTCTGGAAATCTCATGGACCTTTCCAAGATCCACTTGGTGAGAATTCCTCTCTTGGCAGAGGTGGAAATTTCAATGGTGGACATCATCCTAGAGGCAGAGGAAGCATGCAGAATCAGGGCTTTAGAGATTCTTTTTCAGATTGGTCCTTTCAGTGCTCCTGAAATTCTGCCTGACTGTCCAACTCTGGAGGCAGTTGGAGGTTATTTGTCTTTGCACCCACACACTTGGCCAAAAGATAACTCAAGATACATGGGTGCTAAGCATAATATCCAGAGGTTATTACATACCATTTCCCTTCTTCCATTTTGCAAAAGGAAGACATTTCCTGATTATCCACCCAGTCAGAGGAAGGCAGTGACACAAGAAATCCAAAAGCTGCTAGAGAAAAGAGTCATCCAAAAGGTCCCTCCAGGCCAGATAGGATTCAGAACTTATTTATGCTTCTTTTTTGTACCAAAGAAAACAGGAGACCTCAGACCAATTTTGTATCTAAGCAACTTAAATCAGTACATAAAGAAAGCAACATTCCAAATGGTCACATCCCAGTTCATTCTATCTTTTCTAGAGAAGGATGATTGGATGTGTTCTATAGATCTTCAGGATGCGTACTATCATATCAAACTAGATAGGCAATCCAGATGACATCTTCATTTCCTTCTGGGAGCCAGTCATTATCAATTCAGAGCCCTACCCTTTGGACTCACCTCGGCACCCAGGGTGTTTACAGAAACCATGACAGTAGTGGCAGCTCACTTGAGACTACAGGGATTCTAGGTGTTTCCATATCTAGATGACTGGATCCTCACTACTCCCTCCAAGCATCTACTTCTACATGCCAGGGATTGTTTGCACCAGATTTGCAGTTCTTTGGGCATAACTATAAATCATGCCAAGTCAAACCTAACCCCAGTCCAGAGCCTGGAGTTCACTGGTGCTCTTCTAGACACAACAAAACAGATAGTCTCTTTACCTCCTCATTGTATCTCTGCTGTAAGGTGTCAGGTCCATTTTCTCCTTGCTCATTCAGCTCCTCCAGCAAAGTCAGTTCCTTGGCAGCGGCCATCGTATTACTTCCTTTGGCATACTTCTTTATGCAGGTTCTACAATGGACTTTAGCTGTACAATGGCCCATTCTGTATCAACCCCTACCCTTTCCAGTCAGGCTTACCCCAGTTTGCAAGCAACACATCTGATGGTGGGTGCAATCAGATGATCTGCATCTAGACAGACCCTTTGTTCTACCAGCCTCTATGTCCACATTGACCATGGATGCTTCTCATTTGGGATGGGGGGCATTTCTTAGGAAGAATGGTCCAAGACACATGGTACCCCCAAGGGACCAAGTTACATATTAATGTCCTAGAAATGAGAGTGGCCCTGTTAGTGTTGCAGGCAGAGATGCTCTCCCATTGGGACTATTGCAGTTCAGACCAACAACATGTCTGTAGTCTGGTACATCAACAAAAATGGAGGAGCTTGATCTTATCCCCTTTGCAGAGAGCCCATGAGAGAATGGGAATGGGCAATCTCATCAGACTGCTTTCTAATTGCAGTACTCATTCCTGGGATAACCAACATGCTAGCGGACAAACTAAGCAGATCTATTTGATGCCCAAGTGGTCTGTCAGTCAGTCTGTGGCAGAGATGATCTTCTGGTGTTGGGCTGACCTTGCTGTGACCTATTTGCCACTCCCCTCAACAACAAGTGCAGAAGGTACCTCAGGGGGAATCACCGGGAGAGTCTCTAGTTTACACTTGACCCTTGGATCTCCTTTATCCTAACCCTTCTCTTCCCCTGATTCCCAATTTTTTTACAGAAAGCAGGCAGGCTGAAGAGCTCAGCAATCCTCATTGCTCCCTTCTAGCCTCAGCAAGTATGGGTCCCCTTCCTACGGTCTCATCTTCATTATCCTCCATGGATACTGGAGCCAACTCTGGATTTCCTGTTACACCTATCAGGGATCCAACAGGTCAACATTCGAGCCCTAGGTCTAACTGCCTAGTTTCTCTACTTTCAGTAATAGTTAGACAGTCCAGGCTTTATTCCCCTGTACATGATGTTATTTTGGCTTCTCAAAAAGAATCTACCAAAAAAGAATACAAAAGCAAATGGAAAAAATTCTCCCTTTGGGCTTTGAATAAAGACATCAATCCCTTTTTTGCCCCAGTCTCGAGGATCCTCCAATTCTTGACAATGCTTTTTGAGGAATGAGCTAGTTTCTGTACAGTTAAACTTCAACTGGCAGCTATTTCTAATTTTCACACAGGGAACAGACATAGTTCTGTGGCTTCTTTTAAACTATGTAAAGCTTTCATGAAAGGAATTTTTCTTCTATGGCCTCAAATAAAAAATCCCTCGCCACCTTGGGATCTGACAGTTGTACTATAAGGCCTAATGCAGAAACCTTTTGAGCCTTCAGCTAAATCTGATCTGAAGTTCCCAGCATGGAAACTTCTTGGTAAGCATTACATCTGCAAAGAGAATTTCTGAACTCCAGGCTCTCTCTTCAAAATCTCCTTACCTAATTTTTCATAAGGATAGGGTTTCCTTACTGACTAACCCTTCTTTTTTACCTAAAGTGGCTTTGGAGTATAACATTAACCAATCCATCCATTTACCAGTTTTCGTTCCAAATTTTTCCAGTAAAGGAGAATACATGCTGCATCTTCTTGATGTACACAAACAGTTACATTTTTATCTTTATGTGACAAGGCGATTGAGAAAACCAGACCAACTCTTTGTTTCCTTTTCTCCAAAAAGACTTGGCTATCCAGCATCCAAAGTCACTCTAGTAAAATGGATAACAGACTGTATTTCTTGGATTTATTCTCCGAAAGGCATGACATTATCTAAACCTTCCAAGGCTTATTCAACCAGATCCATGGCCACATCATCTGCTTTTTGTTCAAGAACATCTGTTGACAACATTTGTGCTGCAGCTACATGTTTCAATGCTCATACTTTTGTTACTCATTACAAACTGGATATTATTTCTAGAAACAGAATCACCTTTGGTTTGGCAGTACTCCGGAATATCCTTCCATGAGGGCCACCCAAGATCACCATAGCTGGAGAATCTGTCCCATACATTGAGGAAGAATGAAAAGGATGACATTAGATTAAAAGTTATGTTCTTACCATATCTAGGCATCTCTGCTGTCCATTTTCATTCTTCCTCAACTTCCCTCCCATCCATCCCCCATCCAAGTTCCTGGAGAAACTTGTTGGTCTGTATTGGAACCTACAGTTCCAGGTTTGAACCCTGTCTTTCTATCAAGCTATTCCTGTCTCTGTTTTATTATAGGGATAGGGCAGCAAACTCAATCTGAGGCTTTGGGAATGCAATAGAGCATTATGAGTACAGGGAGGAGCTCAAGAGCTGGATCCTACATCTGGAATAAGCTGCCGAGTCAGATCCGAGGATCAGATCTGAACCCACATGTTGAGGAAGAATGAAAATGGATAACACAGGTGCTTACTTATGGTAAGAACATAACTTTTCAGTTTCTTCACTTCCTATGATGGTTAGGCAACATACATTTTAAGTTTCTTCACTTCCTATGATGGCTAGGCAGTCCAGGCTTTTTTCACCTATTTTGCACATTGTTACGTCTTCCCAAAAGGATTCTTCTACAAAGATATGTAAAAGCAAATTGAAAAGATTCTCTGTTTGGGCCTATCAGAGACATCTGGACCCCTTTTCAGCACCCATTCCATTCATCATTCATCTTTGGCCACCCTCAGGCAATGCAAAGCTTTCCTTAATGGTATGTTCCTACTCAGACCACCTATAAAGGATCCCATTCCTCCCTGGGATTTGACAGTTTTCCTCCAACCTTGACTAGTTTCCCTTTGAACCTGCAGCAAAAGCTGGTTTAAAATTCTTGCCCTGGAAGACTATTTTTCTTGTCACTATTTGCTAGGTGAGTATCTTAACTCCAGGCATTGTCTTGTAAGCCACCTTATGTTATTTTTCATAAAGACAGCATATCTCTTCACACCGATCTTTCCTTTCTCCTGAAGATAACATCATAATTTGCCCTTAAACCAGTCCATTAATTTACCAGATCCGATGTTGTCCATTGTCATCTGATTCCATTTGTTGGATGTACACAGACAACTAAGATTCGGTCTCCATAAAATAAACAATTCAGGAAGTTTGATCAGTTATTTATTTCCTTTTTAAAGGCAAATTGAGACAGTCTGGATCTAAAGTCACTTTAGCTCTGTGTCTCACTGATTGTATTTCTGATGTTTACCAAGACCACAACGAGCTAATTCTGCAAAGTCAGTCTCCACTTCTTTTACTTTCTCATCAAGAACTTCCGTAGATTACATTTATGCTGCTGCTTCTTGGTCCAATGCTCATACCTTCAGAGCTAATTACAAGTTGGATATCCTTCCTAGAGACAGGGCAGCATTCGGTTCTGCTGTACTCCAGAATATCCTTCCATGGAATTACACTGGGTTTTTACTAGCTGGGTTCTCTATCCCAATGGTTGTGGAACAGACTAAAAAGAAATCATTAGATACAAAAGTTGTGTACTCACCATAATGACGCATCTGTATTGTCTAGTTTTGTCCTTCCTCAACCACCCATCCCTCCATTCCCTCAGCCATTAGTGGAAGATACTGCTATGGTTTCTTGGTATGGCCAGGAGGCACATCTCTGTTGGTCTTTTGCCTGACTGAGCTCCAGATGCCTTTGCTCTCAATTTCTAGAGTTTTCCAACTATCTACACATCTGCTTCTATGTCTTAATATTAAGGGACCAAACTCAATGTGAGGTAGTGTGGAGTTTGGAAGGGATTAAGGGTACGGTGAGGAGCTTGAGCTACACATCCAAATTCTGAGAAATGGCTGAAGTCAGATCTGAGGTCAGATCTGACAATCAGTGATTGAGGAAAAATAAAAGCAACACAGATGCATTGTTATGGTGCATGCATAACTTTTGATCTGAAGTAGGAACTTCATTTGTCAGCAACCTGTGGGATACGGATCCGATCTCGGATCCTAGCCGGCAACTTCTAACATAGCATAGATCCGAGCTCCTAGCTCCTCCCCCTTACCCATAATCCCCTGCCTGCCCTAACTGACCTCAGATCTAGTTTGCCGCTCTTCAAGCAACAGCTAGGTTCAGAGCTCTTGGCGTTTTGTGAGAAAAAAAAATAGATTTTATACTTTTTTCTTCTGAGTGACTGGTTGTGTGTGTGATAGGTTTACCCTTTCTCCTTTTACTTTTATAACTTACTTGTTTTATTTTAAGTATAAATGTTAAGTTGTCAATCTCGCCTTCATTCTTGCTTGATGGGTTCGGAGCCGATCCTCGGCTCCGACTCGGCACTTGCTAAGCTCGAGAGTCACTTTTACCAGCTCGAGGCAGCCCCATATCCCTTGATGCAAGGCGGTAAGTACCCAGATCTCGTTTGCCGCTTCGCTGATGAGGTCCTCCTTTTACCAGCTCCTGGTAAGTGATTTGCTACTTTGCTATTTTAGCCCCTTTTAACAAAAAACCCTTAATTATTAGTTTTATATTAGTTTTAAACCTTTTCTGACAGAAAATTCTCTGTCTCTTCTTATTTTTTTAGTCAGACTTTCACCCATCCCATCCCCCCCCCCTGTTAGGGTGTGTGTGTGTGTTTTCTAGTTATACCTTTTGGTGTATTTAATTTAATTTCTTTGACTGGTGTGTGTGTCTGTGTTTACACCATGTCTAAAGAAAGGGTCTCAGGCTTTAAGAAGTGTGACTCGTGCTGTCAGAAAATGTCTCTGACAGACGGTCACACTACTTGCCTGTATTGCCTGGGGCCTCTTCACCTGCAGGACTCCTGTGCTATATGTCATTCTTTCAGCCAGAGAGTCCTGCAGGAAAGAAGAAATAAGTTGATTTTGAGGGCCTTCTTAAGCCGGAGGGCTCTCCGGCTAAGTCGGCTCCATCCAAGACTTCTAAGTCTTCCAAGGCCCAGGCTTCTGTGTCCAAGCCTGCGGCCTCGGCTCCGACTCGTTCTGAGTCGAGATCGGCTCGGCTGGAGCCGATTCTGGCTTAACTAAGCCTTCGGCACCGATGGCTATCGGTGCCGATTCTGGTTCGACCACCGGTGTCTGCTCCGATCGGTTCCGACCACCATGTGGCTCAGGCATCGGTGTCGGCTCCGATCGGCACCGACACCGTTATTTTGTGGCTGTATCGGCTCCGGCTGGAGCCGATGCATCAGCTACCTGTCGGCTCCGATAAGTTGTCGGCTCCGACAGGTTCAATAGTTTCATCGGTTCCGATGGCTCCTTCGAGGAAGAGGTCTAGGTCTCCTTCCTTGGAGCCGATACTTCGGCTCGGCTTCACCTTTCCTCTCGAACGGAGCCATCGGAGCCGATCTTCAAGGTCATCCAGGCTTTCTGACCATGATTTAGAGAGTGGTCAGTAGATTACTTAAGTCACAGGCACTGGCCCAAATGTTACATAGTCGGTCTGAACAGGCGGCTATTGGTCCACACCCCATTGCAGTTCCTCCTTCAACTCTACCCCAGAGCTTGGAGTTGGAGTCTTCGGGAATGGTTACTGCTACGGCTGAGGGACAGATACCCCCTTCTGTTCCTTCAGCCTCTACTCTTATCTCCTCTTGAGACCTTCCTTAGAGCGATTCGGTGCCCGGGCTTCCATGGTCTCCTCCGAGGGGGTGAGTGGCATCGGACCCTTGTCCGAACCCGCTCTTCCCCTTGGAGCCTCGGCCTTGGTGAGCTCTTCTCCGACATCTGCCTCGGAGACTTCCCTTTCGGTGGTCCCTGGAGTTCCTAGCTCTTCGGAACGGGTTCTCTCGGACCTTCCTGGGAGGGGAGCATTCGAGGTGATGAAGAGTGTGCTGGCCACGGGTATCAGCCAGCAGTCTGTTCCCTTAGCTCCTCCTCTATAGTGCCTGTTGACATCTCTGCCACTTCTCTTGCTACAGGACCCAGAGATCCTCCGCCTCAGGTTTCCCCATTGGGAATATCCCCTCTTCCGAGGATTCTCCTGATGTTTCGGGAGATCCTCCTAGGAAGAGGACCTGTAAGAGGAAACATGTAGACTCCCCTGAGTCTATCACTTCAGATACTGACTTAGATGAGTCAGAGGGATCCCCAAGATCCCCCTCTGAGGATGTCTCCTTCTCAGACATCCTAGAACTCCTTAGACAGAGGGGAAACTGGCCCACCAATAATCCCTCTGAGGATGAGTCAGTATACCTAGAGGCGTTTGGATCTCGGCCCTCCACCTCCTGGGTGTCTCCGCCTTCGACCCCCTTATGCAGGTTATTGCCCGAAAGGCGTGGGCTGCTCCTGACTCTGTAGAGCCAGTCCCTAGGAGGCCTTCAAAATTTATTACTGCCCGTGTGATAAGCAATTCCTCACTAAGGGTGTTCCTGCTGATGCCATGGTGGTGGCTGCTGCCACCAAGAAGGAACTTGCAGATCCTTCCGTACCCGTCCATCCTCCTAATAAGGACTCTAGGACCATGGATAGGTACGGTAAGCAGATGTTTTCCTCAGCGACCTTTGCTATGCGTTCGCTGAATTACCTATGTCACTTCACCAGACTCCAAAGGGATATCCTTAAGGAGCTAGGTGATGTTGTACAGGATCCTACAGCTGCAGGGGCTCAGGAAAAATTGCTTCGCAGCTAGGAACCCTTAATTCCATTGCAAACTCCTCCATGCGGCTAATATCATATGCTGCTGATGGAGCGAGTAGGGCCGCAGGTACAGGTGTGGCTCTCAGATGCCAAGCCTGGATGCGGCTATGTGACTTTGCAGATCCCTTTAAGGCGTCCTTCACAAATTCTCCCTTTGATGGGTCAGCTCTGTTTGGCCCTCAAGTGAAGGAAACTTTGACCAGGTGTGAGCAGGACGGCAAGACTCTTTCTGCCGTAGGAGTCCGTTTTTCCACCCCTTCTAGACCTTACCCCAAAGGACAGAAAGGTGGCAAAATGTGGTTCCGCAAATCCCAAGGAGTCACGCCGGATTCACGTGGTCAGTTTACCCCTAGAGGCAGAGGGGGCAACAACAACAGACGCTGCTCTAGAGGCAGAGGGGGTCCAAAAAACCAGGGAAACAGAGAGCCTCTCTCTGACAAGCCCTTTCAGCATCCCTGAGATGTTGCCCGGCTGTCCCTCCTTGGAGGCAGTCGGGAAGATTATCACTGTACCCAGAAGCCTGGCACTCCCTCACTCAAGACAGATGGGTACAGTCGATCATATCCAAGGGTTACATAATTCCTTTCGAGGAAAGTCCTTTCTACCCCTCAAATTCCCTTCCAGATGTACCACCCGGTCTAAGGGAAATTGCAGAGTTAGAAGTCTCAAAACTACTGCAAAAAAGAGCCATTCAGCCAGTTACAACAGACCATTCAGAGCCGGAATCTACTCAAGGTTCTTTTGGTCCCCAAAAAGACGGGAGACTGGAGACCAATATTGGATCTCAGCAGACTCAACAAGTCTGTGAGGAAGACAAGATTCCGAATGGTCACTCTTCAGTCAATTCTGCCCTTCTTACAGAAGGACAACTGGATGTGCTCAATAGATCTTCAGGATGCGTACTATCATATCAAAATTCACAGACGCTCCAGGAGATTTCTCCGCTTTCGGCTGGGGTCCAGTCATTTCCAGTTCAGAGCCCTGCCCTTTGGTCTCACCACAGCCCCAGAGTGTTCACCAAATGCATGGCAGTGGTCACGGCTCACCTGAGACGTCAAGGATTCCAGGTGTTTCCGTATCTCGACGACTGGCTCCTGTCAGCCACCACCAGGCATCAGCTTATTCAAGCCAGGGATTACACAATAAATCTTTGTTCTCATTTGGGCATCTCGATCAACTTTGAAAAGTCATCCTTATTGCCCTGCCAGTCTATTACTTTCATAGGCGCAAACTTAAACACTGTTCGGATGTCAGCTACCCTTACAGATCAAAGAGTTTCAGACATTCAAAGTCATGTCAGGATCATTCTAGCCAACAAGAAAGTACAGGCCAGAATGGTTCTAAAGGTATTAGGCCTCATGGCTGCGGCCATTACTCTTCTTCCCCTGGCTCGCTTCTACATGCGCCTTCTTCAGTGGATGCTGTTCACACAGTGGTCGTACCAACAACTTCCAATGCGTCACCAGATTCTGGTGACACAGACTTGCAAAGATCATCTTGCTTGGTGGATCACATCTCCCCAGGTTCACCAAGGCAGACACTTTGTACCCCATCCCCGGTAGCCACTGTCACCACGGATGCCTCCCTGATCGGGTGGGGGGTCATTATCAGGGCAGGATGGTTCATGGGACGTGGCAGCCGTTCGAGTACCACCTGCACATAAATGTCCTGGAGATGAGAGCAGTGCTTTTAACGTTGCAAGCCCTCAACGACTTTCTTCCCGTAGGGACAATTGCAGTCCACACAGACAACATGTCTGTAGTTTGGTATATCAACAAACAGGGCGGAACCAAGTCCTACCCCTTGTGTCGAGAAGCGCTCAGACTATGGCAATGGGCAATCTCCTCTCATCGGTTTCTGGTAGCAACGCATATCCCTGGGAAAACCAACATTGTAGCGGACAGATTGAGCAGAGCTATTCTCATGCCTCACGAGTGGTCTCTCAAGCAATCGATAGCGAAAGAGATTTTTCTGGAATGGGGTCGTTCATGTTGCGATCTTTTTGCTACTCCCCAAAACAGCAAATGCCCAGACTTCTTCTCTCTCTTCCCTCTTCCAGGCCATCCCCAGAGATGCTCTGACCCAGGATTGGCCCCAGGGACTTCTTTATGCCTTCCCTCCATTTCCTCTGATCCCTCAAGTTATCCAGAAAGCAACCGTTTTGAGAGCCAAATTGATTCTCATTGCTCCTTACTGGCCTCGACAAGTTTGGTTCCCGTTCCTCCATCGTCACCTTTTGGTGCAACCGTGGCATCTGGACCCAGTGCCAGATCTTCTGATTCACCAATCCGGTCAGCTGCACCGGTCTATCCCTTCTCTCAACCTCACAGCATGGTTGCTCCACTTCCTTCCTTAGCCAGGCTTCCTTTGATCTCTAACCCTGTTAGAGACATCATAGTAGCTTCTTTAAAATCCTCTACCAGGAGGATTTATGCAAGCAAATGGAAACGTTTCTCTTATTGGGCTAAGGCCAAGAATATTGATCCTTTCACTGCCCCTGTTCAGGCAGTCCTGGACTTCTTAGCAGAGATTTTTCATGCAGGCTCCTTTTCTTCCACAGTCAGAGTTCAATTGGCTGCTATCTCAAACTTTCATGTCGGGATTGCAGATCACAATGTTATGTCCCACAGGCTCTGTAGGGCCTTCTTGAAAGGAATTTTCCTGCTAAAGCCTCCAATCAGGAATCCTCCTCCTCAATGGGATCTAAATTTAGTGCTGACATCCTTGATTCTTCCCCCCTTCGAGCCAGCTGTTTCTTGTTCCCTGAAATTTCTTTCTTGGAAAACTTTATTCCTAGTAGCTATTACATCGGCCAGGAGGGTGTCTGAACTTCATGCTCTATCGGTTCGACCCCCCTATTTGGTTTTTCACAAAGACAGAGTATCATTGAGAACTAATCCGACCTTTTTGCCTAAGGTCGCCTCAAAGACCAATTTGAATCAATCCATTGATCTCCTGTATTTTTCCCAAACTATTCAGACAGAGCCGAACAAAACTACATTATCTTGATGTCCACCGTCAACTCAGATATTATTTGGACAGAACAAAAAATTTAGGAAATCTGATCAACTTTTGTTTCCTATGCGGATAATAAGAAAGGCCTTCCTGTCTCTAAAGTGACCTTGTCTAGATGGCTTTCTTCGGTCATCTCTGAAATTTATCTGCTCAGGGGAAAACAGCTGTGCTCAAAACCTAAAGCACATTCAACTAGGAGCTTAGCTACTTCTACAGCCTTTCAAGCTAGACTTCCTTTAGACACTATTTGTGCAGCGCCACTTGGGCCACTCCTCATACTTTTGTTTCCCATTACAAATTGGACTTGGCCTCCAGGGACAGAGCCAGTTTTGGCTCTACAGTCCTCAAGAGTCTGTTCCATTGAGCCACCCAGGATAGAGGTGCTAGGGACGGTCCCATCAAGCAAGAATGAAGGCGAGATTGACAACTTAACATTAAGAAGTTATGTACCTACCATAACGTTCCATGTTAGTTGTCTTCTCGCCTTCTTTCTGCGACCCTCCTCCTTCCCCAGGCCTGGACAGACCTTCCTATAAGAAATTATTATGCTGAAGACCATTCAGACCTGGTCCTTCTTCCATCCTGTAAGTTTTCTTTCTTCCTTTTGGAAGTGTTTTTATGCTTGGTGCTATTGCCCTTTGTCATCAAACGAGATCTGGGTACTTACCGCCTTGCATCATGGGATATGGGGCTGCCTCGAGCTGGTAAAAGTGACTCTCGAGCTTAGCAAGTGCAGTCGAGCCGAGGATCGGCTCCGAACCCATCAAGCAAGAAAGAAGGCGAGAGAAGACAACTAACATGGAACGTTATGGTAGGTACATAACTTCTTATTCCCCCTCCCCCGCTGGTTGTAGCGTGTGTGTGTGACTGGATTAGGGGCCTAGTGAGTGTGCTTACTTTAGTATGTCGGAGGCCCCTAAGGCATTTTTTTTGAAATGCACCGAGTGTGGTCACAAGCTTTCACCGGCTGATGGCCACACTCGGTGCGTTAGGTGCCTTGGGGTTGAACACCTCTCTTCGGGTTGCGCGATTTGCGCTGCGTTCAACCCCAGGGCACTCAAGGATCGAAGGTCGAAGCTAGTTCTGGCGGGTCTTCTACCCCCAGACTCTGCTTCGGCCTCCGGTGCTTCGGTGCCCGCTACCCCCCCCCGGTAGCGGTCACCCTGCCTCCCTTCCTCCGACCGGGACTCAACCTCCCACTTTGGCTCCGGAGGATAGGGAGGCCAGGAAAGAGAAGCGGCGGGAGAAGCACCTTAAGCGGCGGGCCGAGGACTCTTCTTCGGCTCTGCCCGCCAAGAGGGCTTCCCCGTCCAAGTCTTCTCGATCTCCTCCTCCTCGGATCCGATCCCCTTGTTTCTCTCCGGTTCCCGAGGAGGAGGTGATCCGGTCCCCGTCGAAGTCATCGAGGCGACACTCCAGGTCTGCCTCGGTGGCCTCGTCGAGGTCCACCTTTAGCATGTCTGATGCGGATATGGACCGGATGATGAGGAGATTCATCCAGGCCCAGATGCAGATGGGAGTACTCTTGCCCCCCCCCCTCTGGGGGGGGAGCTCGACCCCTTTTTCCGCTCCTATAGCTCCTTCTCCGACCCGCATTCCGGGCTCGGAGCCGAGCCACGTTGGATCCGCTTCTCTGTGCCCCAGAGGTCCTTTTCCAAGAACCAAAAGGGTCAGAAGAAGATGTGGTTCCGAAAATCGCATCAGTCTCAGTCTGCTCAGGACAACCAGTCCTCTCGTGGCAGAGGAGGACAGGGAGGACGCCGCCCCAGAGGCAGAGGGGGTCCGAGGAATTTTGGGTCCAGAGAACCTTTCTCTGAGAGGCCCACGCAGAACCCCTGAGGGGTTTCCCGACTGCTCCACTCTGGAGGCAGTCGGGGGGCGTTTTTCGAAGCACCTGGCAATATGGGAGTCCATAACAACAGACCGCTGGGTGCTTCGCATTATATCCAGAGGTTACCTAATTCCCTTCATAGCCAACCCCAGAATCAGCAGCCTTCCCGACGTCCCACCCAGTCAAAAGAAGGTGGCCGCTGCAGAAATACAGCAGCTTCTACAAAAAAGAGCCATCCAGCCCGTCCCCCCAGATCAAGTCGGATCAGGGTTTTACTCCAGGTTCTTTCTGGTGCCAAAAAAGATGGGGGACTTGAGGTCCATCCTCGACCTCTCTTTCCTAAACCTGGTGGTACCCAAACAAAAATTCCGAATGGTCACGTTGCAATCCGTCCTCCCCTTATTGCGGGAGGGCGACTGGATGTGCTCTATAGACCTCAAGGATGAGTACTATCACGTTCTAGTGGACAGGCGTTCCAGGAGGTTCCTCCGCTTCCGGCTGGGAGCCAGTCACTTTCAATTCAGGGTCCTTCCCTTCGGTCTCACCTCAGCCCCCAGGGTGTTCACCAAGGTCCTAGCGGTAGTAGCGGCCCACCTGAGACTCCAGGGAATTCAGGTCTTTCCATACCTGGACGATTGGCCCCTCACAGCCCCAACAAGGCATCTACTTTGCTCAGGCAGGGACTATTTTCTCGGTCTGGCTCCACTATTGGGATTAACCATCAACATGACCAAATCCTCTCTCATCCCTACACAGATGCTAGATTTTATAGGGGCAAGACTGGATTCCAGACAGATGCTTGCGTTCTTGACTCCAGATCGACTTCGGAACCTGATGTTACACATGCAGGCCATTCTTCATCTGCAAACTCCTTCGGCGGAATTGATTCTGAGGGCCCTAGGATCTATGGCGGCTGCAATCCCTCTGCTACCATTGGCCCGGTTGAACATGAGGGTTCTACAGTGGACCCTCCAGGTACAATGGTCCCTGTCTTGCAACCCTCTGTCTCACCCCATTTCCTTAAGCAAAGTTTGCAGAAAATCGCTCCTGTGGTGGCGCCAGTCTCCCAACCTCCACACGGGCCGTCCCTTCTCACTACCTCCACCAGTCGACACAGTGACCACGGACGCTTCTCGCCTGGGGTGGGGGCATTTTTCAGGCAGAACAGTCCAAGGCACTTGGAACGTAGAGACCTCTTTGCATATCAACGTCCTAGAGATGAGAGCAGTGCTTTTGACGTTGCAAGCACTTCACAACTCTCTTCCGGTAGGGACAATTGCGGTACAGACAGACAACATGTCGGTAGTCCGGTACATCAACAAACAGGGGGGAACCAGGTCTTACCCCCTTTGCCGCGAGGCCATGAGAGTGTGGGAATGGGCGATTTCCACCAACCGCTTTCTCATAGCAACGCACATTCCGGGACGGTCCAACATTTTAGCGGACAGACTCAGTCGTACTATCCTGACTCCTTACGAGTGGTCTCTCAACCACCGAGTGGCAGAGCAAGTATTTGCCCGATGGGGGCGACCTTGTTGCGATCTTTTTGCCTCTCCTTCAAACACCAAATGCAACGATTACTTCGCTCTGATCCCCCCTCCGGGGAAGTCCCCGAGAGACTCTGTAGTTCATGCTTGGCCTCCCGGTCTGCTTTATGCTTACCCTCCTCTACCCCTGATGTTGAAATTATTACAGAAAGCCAGGCAGCTGGGGAGCAGAATGATTCTCATTGCCCCATTCTGGCCTCGTCAGACGTGGTTCCCTTACCTATGGTCTCACCTAGTGTATCCACCATGGATTCTGGATCCCATTCCGGATCTCATCTCTCATCCTCTCGGTCTTCCAACTCCGAACCTGGTCAACCTCAAGCTGATGGCTTGGTTGCTCCAGTTCCACTCCTCATAAGGACTCCCGGGATCTCATCACCGGTTAAAGTCATTCTTGTAGCAGCTCACAAGCCTTCCACCAGGAAGGTTTATCGGAGTAAGTGGAAACGCTTCACCATTTAGGCAAAACACCGTAGTTTAGACCCGTTTACAGCCCCGATATCGTCGGTTCTTGATTTTCTAACCTCTCTCTTTCACCAGGGGGCTAGTTCTTCCACAGTCAAGGTACAACTGGCGGCAATCTCATACTATCATGTGGGGCAAGAGTCTGGCCCTCTTATCACTTCCGAACTGTGTAAGACCTTCCTCAAGGGTACCTTCCTCCTTAGGCCTCCAGTTAAAGAGGTGGTACCTCCATGGGATTTATCCTTAGTCTTGCAGGCCTTGACTGGTCCCCCATTCGAACCGGCTGCCACGGTTGATCTCAAATTTCTCTCTTGGAAGACAGCCTTTTTGGTGGCCATAACTTCAGCCAAAAGGGTATCGGAATTGCAAGCCATTTGCGTCAAACCACCATATTTGGTTTTTCACCCGGATAGGGTTTACCTCAGAATCAACCCGTCCTTTCTACCTAAGGTATCTTCAGAAGCGAACATCAATCAATCCATCAATCTCCCAGTGTTTTTCCCCAACTTTCATAACAAAGGAGAGTACAAGCTTCATTCCTTGGACGTACACAGACAATTACATTTTATATCCACAGAACTGCTGGTCATAGGCAATCCGATCAGTTGTTTATCTCCTTTGCCAAAAGTAATTTCGGAAAATCAGTTTCTAAAGTTTCTCTCTAGATGGATCTCGAGTTGTATTCTGTTAGCATATCAGAGTTCGGGAAGGCCTGCACCTCAAGGAGTCCGTGCTCATTCTACTAGGGCCGTTGCCACTTCTGCAGCCTTTCAGGCTAGGGTTCCACTGGATGACATTTGTTCCGCAGCCACTTGGGCTTCATCTCACACCTTTATCAGCCATTATAAAATAGATGATGTTATGTGATCCTATCTCGCCTACATTCTGAATGATGGGTTCGGAGCCGATCCCTCGGCTCCGACTCGGCACGCTTATGCCAAAGAGCGAAGTCTCTTATTGGCTGAGCTTACTATATCCCAGGATGCACCACCACCAGTCCCCCAGATCTCGTTTGCCGCTTCCCTGCGAAGACGTGGTCTCGAGCTGGCTGGGCTAAGTAGTTTACTAACCTAACTTTTCTCGGAGTTTTTTGCTGTGTTTTCTCACAACAGCCGTTGTAACACCCATCGCTAACTTTGTGTGATTTGGACTTGGAATTGTTGTGTGTGATTGAGTTCAGTTTGTTTTGGCCCTCCATTCAGGGCCTTCCCGGACTGTTAATATTTGAATTACAGGGTCTCTAATAATTGTTCAAAGTGGGTTAGAGTTACCTGTTCTTTTACAGGAAGAGTTGGCTTTATTTTTACTGTAAGCTTATATCAGTAGTTAAAATTTAGTGTACTTTCCTGTCAGAGTTACTAGATTGTGTATCAACATGTCTCAACCTCATAGGCCTTGGGCTTTAAGAAATGTTCTAAATGTGCTTTTAAGATGTCTGTTACTGATGACCATCTACTGTGTGTGTATTGTTTAGGGGCAAAGCACTTGCAGGAGTCATGCAGCGTATGTCACGCTTTTTCCTCTAGGGTCCTCCAGGAGAGGAAAAATAAATTGATTCTCAAAGGCTTGATTAAACCCTCTTTCGAAGAAGCCTTGGCTTCCTCTCCGACTCCTGCCAAAAAGAAAGGGCTTGGCTCCGACCAGTCCGTCGGACCCGACTGCCAAGAGACCTAGGCAGGCCTCTCCTTCGGCTCCAAAGACTTGAGCCGAGGTCGAACGGTCTGCCTCGATGCCTCCAGTATCGACTCTCGGGCTTCGGAGCCGATGGCTGGGGCATCGAGAGGCGGGTCACCTTCGTCGGCTCCACTGCTCTCGAGCCGACAAGGGTCGCCGCCAGACACTTCCTCCTCGGCGAAGTCTACCTCGCACCGATGGAATCTGGTGTGTGTGTTTCCTCGGCCGATTCTCATCGAGCCTCGAGCCGGGTCCCCTAGTCCCTTGGGGCCGAGGGAGAGGTCTTCTCGAACCCGTTCTGTTTCCTCTCGGTCTTTGAGAATGTCGGATTCTGATATAGACAGGGTGCTCCAAAGACTTTTCCAGTCCCCAGTCTTCCAAAAGTTTGTTTCGGTTCCGACCCAGTTGGCCTCGAGCCGATGACCATGACCCACCCCATTGCCATTCCTCCTCCGACTGCTTCGGCTCCCGGAGCAGGTGCTCTTGGAGCCGGTGGAGATCTCAGGGTCGGCTCCGACCCTTACTCCAACTCGGGCCCTCGGGTCCAAGTTTGGTACGCGGACTTCTTCGGCTGGACCCGAGGGTGATGTTTCGACCTTTGCTTCGGTTCCGAGAGCCTCCTCTCGGTAAGCTTCGCTGGAACTTCCGTCTGCCATCATGGCCCCGAGACGGATTCTCCCAGGATTCTGGGGGTCCGGCTTTCAGGGCCATGAGGAGTGCCTTGGCCAAATCCTCTTCGGCCATCTCTCCGCTCTACCAGCACCTTCCTGGGCGTGGAGACTGGGTCTTTGGCAGTTCCCCTGTCCGTAGCCAGCGGAGCCCGAGGCCTGAGGTTACCCCCAGTGGGGTTCCCTCTTCCTGAGGGTTCTTGAGTCATCTCCAGAGGAACCCCAAGGAAGAGATCGTGCAAGAGGAAGCACGTGGACTCCCCGAGTCTATTACATCGACACGGATATGGATGATGCGGAGGGTCCCCTAAGTCGTCCTCGGACGATGTCTCCTTTGCAGACATCTTAGAGATCCTCAAACAACGAGGCGGCTGGATGTCCAAACCCCCTCTGCGGACGAATCAGTGCTCCTCAAGGCCTTTGGGGCTCAGCCCTCCGCCTCCTGGGTGTCTCCGCCCTTCGACGAGCTTCTGGATTTAGTTTGTCGACGTGGAACACCCGGATACCGTGGAACCAGTCCCTTCTCGCCCAAACAAGTTCTTATCTGCTCCCCGAGAAGGAGTTCCTTACTAAAGGCGTGGCTGTAGATGCCATGGTGGTGGCATCTGCTACACAACAGGACGTGGCAGAGGCTTCAACGCCCATCCATCCTCCTAATAAGGAGTCTAGGAGTATGGATAGGCACGGAAGCGCACCCTGACTTCAGCGGCCTTTACCTTAAGGTCTCTGAATTATTTGGCACATTTTACCAGGCTTCAGAGGGATCTGGTCAAGGAGTTGTCAGACTCCTCTCGGGTAACCTACCTGAGCAGCTAGCCCAGTCGGTTAGCTCTCAGTTGGCTATCCTTCGCCAATTGCTAACTCGTCCATGAGGCTCATTTCTTATGCGGCCGAAGGGGCGGTAGACAGGCACAGGCGTTGCTCACGAGACAAGCCTGGCTCCGCTTGTGTCAGTTTCATGGAGGCCTTCAAGTCTTCCTTTCACGACGCTCCTTTGATGGGTCCTCATTGTTTGGACCCAAGGTGAAAGACACCCTTACCGCTGTGAGCAAGAGGAAAACGTTATCTGCCGAGGGGCCCGTTATTCCACTCCCTTCGCCTTACCCCAAGGCCAAAGGAGGGGAAAATGTGGTTCAAAATCTCGCAAGTTTTCTCCCAACAGCAGGAAGATTCCCGTCCAGAGGCAGAGGGCGGGAAATTTTTCAGGGAGACGCCGTCCCAGAGGCGGCAGAGGCCCCGCAATTCTGGAGACCGCGAGTCCTTTCGTGGCTCTTCAGCCTCCCACGACATGAGGGATTGCCCGGCTGTGCTGCTCGAGCCAGTCGGGTGTCGCTTTGCCAAGCCCCTAGAAGCCTGGGACTCAATCACTCAGGACAGATGGGTGCTTCGGACAATTGCCGGAGGTTACACCATCCCATTCAAGTCCTTACCCCGTCCAAGAGAATCCGGACCCACCACCCAGTCAAAGGGAAATAGCAGCCAGAAGCTTCAAAGCTGCTAGAAAAAGGAGTCATCCAACCGTCCCCACAGACCAAATCGGATCAGGAAATTACTCCAGGTTCTTTTTAGTGCCAAAAGACAGGGGACCTGAGACCAATATTGGATCTCAGCAGACTAAACCTATCCACGAAATCCAAATTCAATGGTCACCCCTTTTCAAACGAGATCTGGGTACTTACCGCCTTGCATCATGGGATATGGGGCTGCCTCGAGCTGGTAAAAGTGACTCTCGAGCTTAGCATGGCCGAGGATCGGCTCGAACCCATCAAGCAAGAAGAAGGCGAGAGACAACTAACATGGAACGTTATGGTAGTACATAATCTATTCCCCCCCCGGTTGAGGGTTACTTTAGGGCAGTGAGTGTGCTTACTTAGTATGTCGGAGGCCCCTAAGGCATTTTGAAAGCCGTGTGGTCACAAGCTTTCACCGCTGATGGCCACAGTGCGTTAGGTGCCTTGGGGTTGAACACCTCTCTTGGGTTGGCGATGCGTTCAACCCCAGGGCACTCAAGGATCGAAGGTCTAGTTCTGGCGCTTCTACCCCAGACTTGCTTTGGCCTCCGGTGCTGGTGCCCGCTACCCCGGTAACCCTGCCTCCCTTCTCCGACCGGACTCAACCTCCCACTTTGGCTCCGGAGGATAGGGAGTCCAGGAAAGAAAAGCGGAGAAGCACCTTAACGGCGGCGAGGACTTTTTCGGCTCTGCCGCCAAGAGGGCTTCCGTCAAGTCTTCGATCTCCTCCTCCTCGGATCCGATCCCTTGTTTCTCCCGGTTCCGAGGAGGAGGTGATCGTCCTTCGAAGTCATCGAGGCGACACTCAGGCTTGCCTGTGGCCTCCGAGGTCCACCTTTAGCATGTCTGATGCGGATATGGACGGATGATGAGGAGATTCATCCAGGCCCAGATGCAGATGGGTATCTTGCCCTCTGGGAGCTCGACTGTTCCTCCTATAGCTCCTTCTCCGACCACTTCCGGGCTCGGAGCGAGCCACGTTGGATCCGTTTTCGTGCCCCAGAGGTCCTTTTCCAAGAACCAAAGGGTCAGAAGAAGATGTGGTTCAAAATCGATCAGTTCAGTCTGCTCAGGACAACCAGTCCTCTCGGCAGAGGAGGACAGGGAGGGCGCCGCCCAGAGGCAGAGGGTCCCAGGAATTTTGGGTCCAGAGAACCTTTCTCTGAGAGGCCCCCAGAACCCCTGAGGGTTTCCCGGCTGCTCCACTCTGGGGGCAGTCGGGGCCAAGCACCTGGCAATATGGGAGTCCATAACAACAGACCCGGGTGCTTATATCCAGAGGTTACCTAATTCCCTTCATAGCCAACCCCAGAATCAGCAGCCTCGACGCCCACCCAGTCAAAGAGGTGCGCTGCAGAAATCCAGCAGCTTCTACAAAAAAGAGCCATCCAGCCCGTCCCCCCAGATCAAGTCGGATCAGGGTTTTACTCCAGGTTCTTTCTGGTGCCAAAAAAGATGGGGGACTTGAGGTTCATCCTCTACCTCTTTCCTAAACCTGGTGGTACCCAAACAAAAATTCAATGGTCACGTTGCAATCCGTCCTCCCTTATTGGGAGGGACTGGATGTGCTCTATAGACCTCAAGGATGAGTACTATCACGTTCTAGTGGACAGGCCCAGGAGGTTCCTCCTGGCCCGGCTGGGAGCCAGTCATCTCAATTCAGGGTCCTCCTCTCGGGTCTCACCTCAGCCCCAGGGTGTTCACTGGCTGGGTCCCAGTGTAGTAGCGCCCCACCTGAGACTCCAGGGAATCTAGGGTCTTCCTAGCTACCTGACGATTGGCCTCACAGCCTCCCTGCACAACAAGGCACTCCACTTTGCCCAGCAGGACCATTTTCTCGGTCTGGCCCCACCATTGACAACCATCAACATGACCAAATCCTCTCCTCATCCCTACACAGATGCTGGGATTTTATAGGCAAGCACTGACCTGTGACAGATGCTTCAAGGCTCTTGACTCCAGATCGACTCGAACCTGATGTTGCACATGCAGGCCATCTTCATCTGCAAACCTTCATGGAATGGATTCTGAGGGCCCTAGGATCTATGGCGGCTGCAATCCCTCTGCTACCATTGGGCCTGGCTGAAACATGAGGCCCAAGAGGGACCCTCCAGGCATGGTCCTGCCTTGCAACCCTCTGTCCCACCCCATTCCTTAAGCAAAGCTCAGGAAAATCGCCTCCTGTGGTGGTTTGGCCCCAACCTGCCACTGGCCCCTCTCACTCACCTCCACCTTAGCCCGACACAGTGACCACGGACGCCCCGCCTGGGTGCACTTTCAGGCAGTAGAACAGTCCATGCACCGGAACGACGTGAGAGACCTCTTGCATATCAACGCCCCAGAGATTAGAGCAGTGCTTTGACGCTGCAAGCACTTCACAACTCTCCTGTAGGGACATCATGTGTACAGACAGACAACATGTCGGGTAGTCCGGGTACATCAACAAACAGGGGAAACCAGGTCTTACCCCTTGTCATGAAAGGCCATGGAAAGAGGGAAAATACCACCAACCGCTTTCATAGCACCATATCTGGACGGTCCAACATTTAGAAATGACAGACTCAGCCCATTTTATCCTGGATTCTCTCACGAGTGGTCTCTCAACCACCGAGTGGCAGAGCAAGCATTTGGCCCGATGGGGCCACCTGCGATCTTTTGTCCTCCTTCAGCCACCAATGCAACGACATCATTTGATCCTTCTCTCCGTAAAAGTCCCCGAGAGAGACTCTGTAGTTCATGTCATTCCCGGTCTGCTTTATGCTTACCTCCCCACCCTGATGCTGGAACAATACAGAGTTTAAAAATGGGGAGCAGAATGATTCTGGCTCCCATTCTGCCCTGGCCAGATGTGGTCTCACCCATGGTCCCACCCAGTGTATCCACCATGGACTTTGATCCCATTCCTGGATCCTCATCTCATCCTCCTCGGAGTCTTCCAACTCCGAACCTGGTCAAATTCCCAAGCTGATGGCTTGCTGCTCCAGTTCCACTTTCATACAGGACCCCGGATCTCATCACCGTTAAAGTCATTCCTAGTAGTAGCTCACAAGCCTTCCACCAGGAAGGTTTATCGGAGTAAGTAAACGCTTCACCATTTAGGCAAACACCGTAGTTTAGACTCCGGCTTTACAGCCCCTGGCATTTTCTAAGGTTCTTGATTTTCTAACCCCCTCACCAGGGGCCAGTTCTTCCACAGCCTCTAAGGTACAACTGGCGGGCAGCAATCCCATACTACTGCGGGCAAGAGTCTGGCCCTCTTACTCACTCCTCCTCGAACTGTGTAAGACCTTCCTCAAGGGTACCTTCCTTAGGGCCTCCAGTTAAAGAGGTGGTACCTCCATGATTTATCCTTAGCCCGCAGGCCTTGAATTATCCCCTATCTGAACCGCTGCCACGGTTGATCTCGTAACTTTCCTCTTTGAAGATAGCCTTTTGGTGGCCATAACTTCCAGCCAAAGGGTATCATCGGAATTGTGCTATCGGCGCTGCTAAACCAACCATTTGGTTTTTCACCCGGATAGGGTTTACCCCCAGAATCAACCTGGCCTTTCTACCTAAGGTATCTTCTAGAAGCTAATATCAATCAATCCATCAACTTCCCAGTGTTTTTCCCTCAACTTTCATAAAGGAGAGTATAAGCTTCCATTCCTTGGACGATACAGACAATTACATTTTTACAGTATCCACAGAACTGTTGGTCAGTAGGCAATCCGATCAGTTGTTTTGATATCTCCTACAAAGTAATTTCGAAAATTGAAGTTTCTAAAGTTTCTCTAGATGGATCTCGAGTTGTATTCTTGGTTAGCATATCGAGTTCCTGGAAGGCCTGTACCTCCTGCCAGTCTTGTGCTCATCTCACTAGGGCTGCCACATTTCTGCAGCCTTCAGGCTAGGGTTCCACTGGATGACATTTGTTCCAGCCATCAGCCTACTCCACCTTTATCAGCCATTATAAAATAGATGTTATTTCCCGAGGTAGAGCTGCCCTTTTGGCTCATGGTGCCTCGGAATATCTCTTCTCATGAAGTTGCCACCCAAGACTAAGGTAGCTGGGACTCTGTCCCACAGGTTGCTGACATGTTTCGAAGTTCCTACTTCAGATTCATAGAAGTTATGTACCACCATAACGCTTCCATCTGGAGTAGGTATCTTCATTTGTTCTGGCAACCATCCCCCCCTCCTTCCCTGACCGATTGGATCGCTTCTTGTGTTATTAGCAGCATATGTTCCCCATTGGGACACCCATATCTGTTGGCTGTGCTATAGGGCAAACTTGATCTGAGGCCGCTAGGGGCAGGCAGGGGATTATGGGTAAGGGGAGGAGCTTAGCGCCCAATCTATGCTATGTTAGAAGTTGCCAGCTCGGATCCGAGATCGGATCCGTATCCCACAGGTTGCAGACAAATGAAGATACCTACTCAGATGGAACGTTATGGTGAGTACATAACTTCTTATTTTTCTAACATAAAAGTTGTATTATTTAACTTTTGGGAGTTGAGATAAGTGTTTCCCCCTGCATTTTTATGGAGGAAAGTAAGTGTTTTACTACTTACCTGTTTATTAAACAACTATTGCCAAGATTCCCTAGTAATCACCCATCATTTTTGGCTTAAAAATGGAATAACTGACCACTTCCCCAGTTCTTCCTTCTTCCAGCCTCAAACATAGAAAATTATTGAACGGTTTTTGCCACTGCAGCAAGCTGCTAAACTGCCTCAGCCTCAGATGGGTGACTCTGATGTTGCTAGTTTTGATTCCTCAGACCATCCATGTTTTTCCCTGCATCCTTCTGGGGCAATCCCTATAGTTCATGGACTGTGGGTTAGACACATCCCATGTGTCTGTTGGAGTGCCCTTGGTATGCAAGGGAGAGCCACTTTTGTCAGTCTTGGGAAAAGGGGCAGGGAATACCACTCTGTCTAGACATAATGCTATGCCTATCCCTAGAGAGGTTTTTCTTGCCAAAGTGGGTCTACTTCTTCAGATATTCCTGTCAAAAAGAAGCAGAAACGTAGACATATTTCTTCTCCTGTCTCAGCTGCTTGTGTATGTGATTTATTAGACTAGGCTCTGTGGTTTAGTCTAGACCTTCTGATTTCCAGTTCTCTTATTTTTGGTAAAAGAAAAAAGAGGTTGAACCACAAAGTCATTCTGTAGGGGCAGATTGTATCTTGTCTTCTCAGATTTCTGATTCAGATTCTGAGGAGAGTGCAGATTCAGCCTGTCCCTTTGTAGGATTCTTTTTCTCTGAAACTATTTCCAGATTGAATCAGTTGATGTGATGTAAATTTTATTCATTCCTCAACTGATGGGTCTTGGATCCGACCTTGAATCCAGCTTGGCTGCTTTTTCAAGATTCATGGAGCCAACTCTCGAGCTCCTCCCATTACGCATAATGCCCTAAGCTAGCCTACTTTAGATCTCATTTGCCGCCATATCACTCAGATGCAGATCACCTTCTCTCAAGCATTCAGGTGTTGTGTTTCTTAAGGGTCGTAAGTTTAGCATAATATTTTGGACTAGCCGCAGTGGTGCAGCGGTAGCGTTATCGCCTCACAGCAAGAGGTTCTCCTGTTCGATTCTCGGCTGGAGCGTCTTCTATGTGGAGTCTGCATGTCCTCCCAAGGCCAAGTGGCATTCGAAAGATATGCATAAATGGGCACAGCCTCATTGAAGGTTGGGTGTTGAGCTGGCACCGCACCGTGAAATCTACTGCCAATCATTAGTGGACGGAGTTCATTGTATGCACTTAATCAAAACAAAGAAGAACATCTTCATCTTTCCAACCTTGCTCTTTGCCTCGCCTTTCTATGCGTCCAAAAAGACTCTGATTTTCCTATCAATTTGTTTTTAGGGTCCTCTTCTGCATACCATTGCTGGTACTTCTTCTTTTTCTCCTTCTTTTTCTCTTCCCTCTTTTTTACTCTGTAGAGGGTATTCTTTGTACCATTGTTGGTACTTTCTCTGCTTTATTTAAAAAAATGTTTTTTCTTCTCTTTCTCTATTTTTTTTTGGGCTGTTAGTGAAATCATGTCAGACAGAAAAGCCTACAGGTTTCAAGAAGTGCACTTCCTGTGGGCATGAGATTCCCAACTCTGATGCCCATGGGGAGTGTGTTTTACTGCTTGGGCCCTGCCCCAGCACCGACATACCCCACTCAAACTATCTTAAGTGCAGGCTTCAACCCGCATAATAATTTAGCGGATCGTTATGGAACAAATTGGTTTGGAAGGGCCTCCTTCCTTCTTCTTTTCTAGCTACTGGAGCACAACCACCAACCAAGAAGTCCAAAAAGGAAAGCCTGAATCAGCTCTAAAAGACAATGACTCTAGAAAATGGCTCCCTGACAATTCACCAAGATCATCTCTGACAACCAAGCATCCTTCAGCATTTTGTAAGAAGCTTCAGATCCCGAGTACCCCTCAGGAGCCTACCACCTCAGCTCAAATCTCCTGCCAGTTCAATTCCCCCAGTGCTCGCCAGAGCTGATCTCCTCTTGGCTCCATTCACCATTCATACAGAAGAAGTCAAGGAGACACTCCAGGCCACCTTTAACCAGATCCTCTCTTAGGTCCTCCAGGAGTTTATCGAGGCAGAGGTCAATAGGTTGATGATGAAGTTCCTCAGAGCTCAGATCCAGATGGGGGTAATTCCGTCTCCATCTCCTGTCAGAACCATAAGCCTGCCCTCCACAGATTCTCAACTGATCTCTCCTACTCCAGTTCAGCTTGTGGTTTCAGAGCCCTCAGATATGAGATCTCTGAAAGTGTCTTCCTCAGAGCCAAAGACAGGTCATTCTTCTACTTACTCCAGCTGTGTTCCTGAGTCACCCAGTTCCAGCCCTCTCAAAACAGAACGACTCTTGGAGCCAAAGTTTTGGCACTGGCTCAGGGAGGGTTAAGGTCAACTCTGAAGTTGTCAGAGCTGTTGTTGCCCCTAGGAGCCTAGGTGCTGAACAGCTCAGCTCCAACTCCCTCCTTGGAAGAGGGGTTTGGGAGGATTCGGGGCACATCACCTCAGGGGACTTTCGTTCCAGTGCAGATGGCTGCTGTTTCTCCTGGACCTTCTGCCTGTGAGGTAGGGGAGAGAGCCTTCTCATTGCTTAGAGAAAGGACACATCTGTCCCCCACTTATCCTATCTGTATCCCGCCATCAGATTTCAGCTGTGAGCCTCTCTGGTCTGTCCAACCAGGACAGCCAACTCGATCAAGCCTCCAGTCAGTCCTCCCTCAGGACTGCCCTGTCATTTCCTATATCTCACCAGACCACCCCACCGATGAGGTCCCTATGAAGAGAATGTGCAAAAGGTGGCAAATAGATTCCCCCCAGGAATCTCTCACAGAGGACACTGACTTTGATGAAGTGAAGGGTTCCCCCAGATCTCCACTTGATTATGTCTTCTTTGCAGAAATTCTGGAACTTCTCAAGCAAAAAGGTAGATGGTCTTCCAAACCCCCTTCCCAGGAGGAGTCAGTGTTTCTGGAGGGTTTTGGGTCTGGCCCAGCTGTGTCTTGGGTGATTCCACTGACTGATGAGCTACTAGACTTTGTCTCGCACCATGCAAAGAAGGAACCAGATGCTGTGGAGCCTATCCCCAGGTGACCTGATAGGTTTTTAGCCCCCCAAAGGAAAGAGCCCTTTGGAGCAAGGGGGATCTAGTAGATGACATGGTCATGGTGGCAGCCACTAAGAAATAGTTCATGTAGCAGATCTCATCTCTATATCCCCCATCAGACAGTCTAGGACTTTAGACAGATTTGGAAAGTGTATTTACATTTCAGAAACCTTTGCCATACGGTAGCTGAATTATTTGGTGCACTTTACAAGGTTGCATACCTTTTTTGCATCCATGTCTGTGGAGGACCAGAACAAGGTTTCTTCACAGCTGGCCACCCTTCAGTCCATGTGGCTCAATCCCATGCCTGTGTGATTTTGTGGAGCCCATCAAATCTTCATTCATCCATGCTCTTTTTGATGGTTCATCCTTGTTTGGCCCAAAGGTAAAGCAAATGCTATCTAGAAGTGAGCAAGTATTTGTCATTGATATCTGTTTTTCTACCCCTCAGAGATCCTTCTTCTGAAATCAGTGAGGAGTAGAAAGATATGGTTTCACAAGCCCCAAGATCCTTTCCAAGACACAGAAGGAGATAGTTCTTCCAGAGGCAGGAGGGGAGACTCTAAAGGAAGACACTGTCCTTACAGCAGAGGTGGCTCACAGAACCAGGGTTTCTGGGATTCCTTCTGGGGAAAACTCTACCAATACTCCTAAAAGGTTTCTCGGCTACTGTTCTCTGGAGGCAGTCTGGGAGCACTTGTCTCTGCAGCATGAAGTCTGGGCATCCATCACAAAACATAATTTGGATACAGATGATCATATCCAGAGGTTATATCACACCATTTTCCCAAATTCCCCCTGCAAAAATGAAATGTATCTCTGATGTTCCACCCAATCAGAGGGAGACAGCAGCCTTAGAAATAGAAAAGCTGCTAGAAAAAAAGTCTTCCAGTAGGTTTCCCCAACCAGATGGGATGAGGAACCTACTCAAGATTCTTTTTAGTGCCAAAAAAGACAGGGGATTGAGACTCATCTTGGATCTCAGCAAATTAAACCAGTATGTGAAATATTCAGTGTTCTGGATGGTCATGGTTCAGTCCATTTTGCCCATGCTAAGAAAAGACGATTGGATATGCTTGATCACATCAAATGAACTGACTGTCCAGAATATATCTACACTTCTGACTGGGAGTCAGTTATTACCACTTAAGAGCACTGCCCTTTGGACTCACCACAGCCCCTGTGGTGTTCACCAAATATGAGGTGGTGGTAGTCGCTCAACTAAGACTGTTGGGATACTGGGGGGTTCCATATCCAGACGACTAGCTCTTGACTGCCCCACCTGGCATCTACTTGTACAAGCAAGAGACTACTTGCTCCAGTTATGTCTCCATCTGGGCATTACAGTCAATTACAACAAGTCACAGTTCACACCTACACAAAATCTGAAGTTCATAGTTGCCCATCTAGACACAGTGTCAGATAATGTCACTTCCTCCAACAAAAGTACAGACCCACAGATCCCAGGTTATGGAAGTGATCTCACATTCTTCTCCTCCAGCACAACTAGACTTGCAAGCCTTAGGGTCCATGGCAGCAACAGTCATTGTGGTTCCATTAGCCAGATTTAATTTGCGGATTCTGTAGTGGACTCTGTCAGTACAGTGGTCTAGTCTTCAGCAACCCTTTCAAGGCAGTCAGGATCACACAAGCATGTAATAAATACCTTCTTTGGCGAATCTGTTCAGATGAAGTTTCCCAGAGCTGTCCATTGCCCCCCCCCCCACCAGTGACCACAGTGATCATGGATGCCTCCCAAATGGGGGGGTGCTTTTCTTGGTAAGGACAGTCCAAGATATGTGGTCCCCAGAAGAAGCCAATTCACACATGTCCTGAAAATGAGAGCAGTCTTTTTAATGTTCTAGTCATGATTGGCCCTCTGGTCTACTTTATGCTTATCCCCCATTACCTCTAATCCTCAAATTCCTACAGAAAGCATACTGGTTGAAGAGTAGAGTTATGCTTATTGCACATTTTTTGGCTTATCAAATTTGGTTTGCCTTCCTGTGGCCACATCTTCTGCAGCTGCCTTGGATACTTGGACCCCAATCCAGAACCCCTGTCTCATCTGACGAGGATGATTCATCCAGACATAACAGGCCTCAAGCTGACCACATGGTTTCTTCAGTCTCAGTGATGGCTAGATAGCCCAGGCTTACCTCCCTGAGCCTGCGTATTCTCTTGTCTTCTCAAGAGGCTTCTACTAGGAAAATCTACAAAAGTACATGGAAGAGATTTTCAATTTGGGCCCTCAAGAGAGATTTGGATCCCTTTTCTTCCCCATTCCCTGCTGTCCTTGCATTTTTAGCTTCCATTTTAATGAGAGAGCTAGTTTTTCTGCTATTAAAGTACACTTGGCTGCCATTTCTAATTTTCAGCCAGGTGAAAATCATTCTTTTTTGACCACTTCTAGATTGTGCAAGGCTTTTCTGAAATGCACTTTTTTACTTAAGCCCCCAGGCAAGGACCCTACTTTTCCATGGGATTTAACTATTTTGCTTCAATGTCTTACCCAAAGCCCCTCTGAACCTTCAGCCAAGATGGACCTTAAATATTTACCATGGAAAACAATTTTCTAGTTACTATTACGTCAGCTAGATGAGTATCTGAACTCCATGCTCCTTCCTCAAAATCTTCTTACCTGTTTTTCATAAGGATAGAGTCTTGTTAGATACCAGTCCATCCTTTTTACCTAAGGTGGTTTCTGAGTCAAATATTAATCAAGTCATTAACTTCCCAGTTTTCTTCCCAGAATTTTCTAATAAAGGTGAATACATAAACCATCTTTTGGATGTGTACAAGCAACATTGATTTTATCTCCTTCGGAACAAAGATTTCAGGTGACCTGACCAATTGTTTGCATCCTTTTCACTAAATAGATTGGGCATGGCAGTTTCCAAAGTGACCATAGCCAGATGGTTGACTGATTGCATATCCTTTGTCTGTAGCCAGAGAGGTTGCCTTGGGGTATGGCCCCTAGGAGCATAGTCCCATGAGGTCTCATGGACACTTTTCTTGTTGGCTGTAGAACATCAATAGATGACATTTTCAGGTGCTGCTGCCACTTGGGCCCAATGCTCATACCTTCTTTATTGCTTATTGTGCTAGACTTGAAACAGCGATCTGAAGCAGGGAGATTCATTTGTCTGCAACCTGTGGATCCGATATCGATCCAACCGCATGGTTTTCCAGCGCGAATTCCAAGTTTTCAGCCTCCTCAATGGTAATGCCCTGCTTCTAATTTCAAGGAATTAGATCTCGTTTCTGTTGCTGCATGGTGATTGGATTGTTCTCAACAGCTT